>NW_027288297.1:0-66727 GCF_047511675.1 Marmota flaviventris | reverse complement strand
GTTAGAGGGGAGGACAGGTACAAGGCAGATGTGGAAAATTGCAGCAGGCATTCCCCGGGTGAAGCCTAGAAGGTGCGGAAAGGGAGGCCAATAGCAAACTATCCTCCCAAGATGGCGCACCCAAGTTCCCTGTGTGTGTGGATCTAGCCCCCAGGTGCAGGATTGTGGATGAGCTCTCTGTGGATTGGGGATGCAAGACAGTGTATGGTGAGCATTGGGGAGGATACTCAGCCGACAGGAAGCTGGTATCAGGGAAGAGAGCCTTGGCATCGGGCCATTGTCCTCATGGATGCTTTTCATTTGTGTACACTCTTCAGAACAAGGTGGCGGGCGAGGGAGGCGTGCCTGGTGGCTGAGTGGAGCGTGTCCACCTGTGCTGAGGCCGTGGGGTCCTGTTTTGTGTTTGGCATCCCTGTGTTCGCGACTGGGAAACAGGCCGGAGCGTGGCCAAGACGGTAAGCTTGGCTGGGCCACGTCCCCCGTGCCAAGCCAGTTGTTCTAGGCTATGAGGGTTGGTGTGGAAATACCATCCGAATGACTGTGCTCGGTCGGGCCGCGGCCCGGCCAGGGACGTGGACGCGGTTGGTGCATCCGGCGTGCTTGGATCGATGATGAGTCCTCCAATAACATTCCTTGGAAAAGCTGAACAAAATGAGTGAAAACCCATTACCGTCTCGCTCATCGTGACTGAGGTCCGGCACGTTGGCATAGACAGAGACAGAGGTGGCAGGGTCCAGGGAGAGCTGCCGGGGCTTCCATAACTTGTGCTCCTCATATGCGAATTCCTAGGCCAGGCCGATGCCCACAGCTGAGCTGTGGCTCCGTCCATGTGCGTGTGGCCGCTCGGCATTTTGGCTGAGCCGAATCAGGTGCTCGAAGGGGCTATGCCTACTGGGGCAACAGAGATGTGAGGTGTCCAAGCGCCCTCTTTTAAAAGGTTGGGATGACTTGGAGGCACGAGGTTCTCTGTAGGCACGAGGCATAGCCGTGGCCCTTCTTTTTCCTGATGGGACCACTGGGTGAGTGTGTAGCATACGTTATGTCAGGGACAGCGGGGTGGAGTGGAGGACAGGAACAAGGCGGAAGTGGAATGTTGCAGTAGGCAGACCCTTGGTGATGCGTGTAAGGTGCGCAATGCGAAGCCTGTAGCGAACTATCCTCCCAAGATGGCGCGCGCAAGTTCTCCGGGTGTGTGGCCGTAGCCCCCAGATGTGCGGTTCTCGATTAGCTCTCTGTATATTGGGGATGCAGGAGAGTATATCCTGAGCATTGAGGATTTTCCTCAGCCTACAGGAAGCTGGCATCGGAGAGGAGGGGCCTGGCACCGGGCCTTTGTTCTCATGGTTGCTTGTCGTTTGTGTGCACTCTTCAGGAGGAGACGGCGAGCGAGAAGGCTTCCTGGTGGCAGATTGGAGCGTGCCCACCTGTGCTGAGGCCCTTGGGTCCTTTTTTCTGGTTGGAATGCCTGTGTTCGTGACTGGGACAAAGGCCGGTGCGTGGTGAAGACGGTAAGATTTGTTTGTCCACCTCCACCATGTCAAGGCAGTTGTTGGAGGATATGCAGGATTGGCGTGGAAATACCGCCCCCCAAATGTGCTCGGTCGGGCCCAGGCCCGGCCAGGGGCGTGGACGCGGTTGGTGCGTCCGGCGTGCTTGGATCGATGATGAGTCCTCCAATAACATTCCTTGGAAAAGCTGAACAAAATGAATGAAAATCCACTACCGTCTCGCTCATCGTGACTGAGGTCCAGCACGTTGGCAGAGGCAGAGGCAGAGTTGGCAGGGGCCAGGGATAGCTGCCGGGGCTTCCAATACTTGTCCTCCCCATGAGCGAAATCCTAGGCCCGGCCAATGTGGAAAGGTGGGCTGTGGCCCTGTTCATGTGCGTGTGGCCGCTGAGTATTCTTGGCTGAGCAGAATGAGATGCTCAGCAGAATCAGGCCTGCTGGGGGAACAAGAGGTGTGAGGTGTCCAAGCGCCCTCTTTTAAAAGGTTGGGATGTCTTGGAGGTAAGAGGTGGCCTGGAGAGGGCTAGCCCTGGCCCTCCCTTTCTTATAGGAGCAGTGGGTGAGGGTGCAGCAGACATTCTTGCAGCGGTCAGCCGGGTGGAGTGTGGAGGTTAGAGGGGAGGACAGGTACAAGACGGATGTGGAAAATTGCAGCAGGCATTCCCCGGGTGAGGCCTAGAAGGTGCGGAAAGGGAGGCCTATAGCAAACTATCCTCCCAAGATGGTGCACCCAAGTTCCCCTTGTGTGTGGATCTAGCCCCCAGGTGCAGGATTGTGGATGAGCTCTCTGTGGATTGGGGATGCAAGACAGTGTATGGTGAGCATTGGGGAGTATACTCAGCCGACAGGAAGCTGGTATCAGGGAAGAGAGCCTTGGCATCGGGCCATTGTCCTCATGGTTGCTTTTCATTTGTGTACACTCTTCAGACAAGGTGGCGGGCGAGGGAGGCGTGCCTGGTGGCTGAGTGGAGCGTGTCCACCTGTGCTGAGGCCGTGGGGTCCTGTTTTGTGTTTGGCATCCCTGTGTTCGCGACTGGGAAACAGGCCGGAGGTGGCCAAGACGGTAAGCTTGGCTGGTCCACCTCCCCCGTGCCAAGCCAGTTGTTCTAGGCTATGAGGGTTGGTGTGGAAATACCATCCGAATGACTGTGCTCGGTCGGGCCGCGGCCCGGCCAGGGACGTGGACGCGTTTGGTGCATCCGGCGTGCGTGGATCGATGATGAGTCCTCCAATAACATTCCTTGGAAAAGCTGAACAAAATGAGTGAAAACCCATTACCGTCTCGCTCATCGTGACTGAGGTCCCGCACGTTGGAATTTAGTCCATGTCAGAGACAGAGGTGGCAGGGTCCAGGGAGAGCTGCCGGGGCTTCCAAAACTTGTCTCCTCATATGCGAATTCCTAGTCCAGGCCGATGCCCACAGCTGAGCTGTGACTCCGTCCATGTGCGTGTGGCCGCTCGGCATTTTGGCTGAGCCGAATCAGGTGCTCGAAGGGGACTATGCCTACTGGGGCAACAGAGATGTGAGGTGTCCAAGCGCCCTCTTTTAAAAGGTTGGGATGACTTGGAGGCACGAGGTTCTCTGTAGGCACGAGGCATAGCCGTGGCCCTTCGTTTCCTGATGGGACCACTGGGTGGAGTGTGTAGCATACGTTATGTCAGGGACAGCGGGGTGGAGTGGAGGACAGGAACAAGGCGGAAGTGGAATGTTGCAGTAGGCAGACCCTTGGTGATGCCTGTAAGGTGCGCAATGCGAAGCCTGTAGCGAACTATCCTCCCAAGATGGCGCGCGCAAGTTCTCCGGGTGTGTGGCCGTAGCCCCCAGATGTGCGGTTCTCGATTAGCTCTCTGTATATTGGGGATGCAGGAGAGTATATCCTGAGCATTGAGGATTTTCCTCAGCCTACAGGAAGCTGGCATCGGAGAGGAGGGGCCTGGCACCGGGCATTTGTTCTCATGGTTGCTTGTCGTTTGTGTGCACTCTTCAGGAGGAGACGGCGAGCGAGAAGGCTTCCTGGTGGCAGATTGGAGCGTGCCCACCTGTGCTGAGGCCCTTGTGTCCTTTTTTCTGGTTGGAATGACTGTGTTCGTGACTGGGACAAAGGCCGGTGCGTGGTGAAGACGGTAAGATTGGTTTGTCCACCTCCACCATGTCAAGGCAGTTGTTGGAGGATATGCAGGATTGGCGTGGAAATACCGCCCCCCAAATGTGCTCGGTCGGGCCCAGGCCCGGCCAGGGGCGTGGACGCGGTTGGTGCGTCCGGCGTGCTTGGATCGATGATGAGTCCTCCAATAACATTCCTTGGAAAAGCTGAACAAAATGAGTGAAAACCCACTACCGTCTCGCTCATCGTGACTGAGGTCCAGCACGTTGGCAGAGGCAGAGGCAGAGTTGGCAGGGGCCAGGGATAGCTGCCGGGGCTTCCAATACTTGTCCTCCCCATGAGCGAAATCCTAGGCCCGGCCAATGTGGAAAGGTGGGCAGTGGCCCTGTTCATGTGCGTGTGGCCGCTGAGTATTCTTGGCTGAGCAGAATGAGATGCTCAGCAGAATCAGGCCTGCTGGGGGAACAAGAGGTGTGAGGTGTCCAAGCGCCCTCTTTTAAAAGGTTGGGATGTCTTGGGAGGTAAGAGGTGGCCTGGAGAGGGCTAGCCCTGGCCCTCCCTTTCTTATAGGAGCAGTGGGTGAGGGTGCAGCAGACATTCTTGCAGCGGTCAGCCGGAGTGGAGTGTGGAGTTAGAGGGGAGGACAGGTACAAGACGGATGTGGAAAATTGCAGCCAGGCATTCCCCGGGTGAGGCCTAGAAGGTGCGGAAAGGGAGGCCTATAGCAAACTATCCTCCCAAGATGGTGCACCCAAGTTCCCCGTGTGTGTGGATCTAGCCCCCAGGTGCAGGATTGTGGATCAGCTCTCTGTGGATTGGGGATGCAAGACAGTGTATGGTGAGCATTGGGGAGTATACTCAGCCGACAGGAAGCTGGTATCAGGGAAGAGAGCCTTGGCATCGGGCCATTGTCCTCATGGTTGCTTTTCATTTGTGTACACTCTTCAGGACAAGGTGGCGGGCGAGGGAGGCGTGCCTGGTGGCTGAGTGGAGCGTGTCCACCTGTGCTGAGGCCGTGGGGTCCTGTTTTGTGTTTGGCATCCCTGTGTTCGCGACTGGGAAACAGGCCGGAGGGTGGCCAAGACGGTAAGCTTGGCTGGTCCACCTCCCCCGTGCCAAGCCAGTTGTTGTAGGCTATGAGGGTTGGTGTGGAAATACCATCCCAATGACTGTGCTCGGTCGGGCCGCGGCCCGGCCAGGGACGTGGACGCGGTTGGTGCGTCCGGCGTGCTTGGATCGATGATGAGTCCTCCAATAACATTCCTTGGAAAAGCTGAACAAAATGAGTGAAAACCCATTACCGTCTCGCTCATCGTGACTGAGGTCCGGCACGTTGGCATAGACAGAGACAGAGGTGGCAGGGTCCAGGGAGAGCTGCCGGGGCTTCCAAAACTTGTGCTCCTCATATGCGAATTCCTAGGCCAGGCCGATGCCCACAGCTGAGCTGTGGCTCCGTCCATGTGCGTGTGGCCGCTCGGCATTTTGGCTGAGCCGAATCAGGTGCTCGAAGGGGCTATGCCTACTGGGGCAACAGAGATGTGAGGTGTCCAAGCGCCCTCTTTTAAAAGGTTGGGATGACTTGGAGGCACGAGGTTCTCTGTAGGCACGAGGCATAGCCGTGGCCCTTCTTTTTCCTGATGGGACCACTGGGTGAGTGTGTAGCATACGTTATGTCAGGGACAGCGGGGTGGAGTGGAGGACAGGAACATGGCGGAAGTGGAATGTTGCAGTAGGCAGACCCTTGGTGATGCGTGTAAGGTGCGCAATGCGAAGCCTGTAGCGAACTATCCTCCCAAGATGGCGCGCGCAAGTTCTCCGGGTGTGTGGCCGTAGCCCCCAGATGTGCGGTTCTCGATTAGCTCTCTGTATATTGGGGATGCAGGAGAGTATATCCTGAGCATTGAGGATTTTCCTCAGCCTACAGGAAGCTGGCATCGGAGAGGAGGGGCCTGGCACCGGGCCTTTGTTCTCATGGTTGCTTGTCGTTTGTGTGCACTCTTCAGGAGGAGACGGCGAGCGAGAAGGCTTCCTGGTGGCAGATTGGAGCGTGCCCACCTGTGCTGAGGCCCTTGGGTCCTTTTTTCTGGTTGGAATGCCTGTGTTCGTGACTGGGACAAAGGCCGGTGCGTGGTGAAGACGGTAAGATTTGTTTGTCCACCTCCACCATGTCAAGGCAGTTGTTGGAGGATATGCAGGATTGGCGTGGAAATACCGCCCCCCAAATGTGCTCGGTCGGGCCCAGGCCCGGCCAGGGGCGTGGACGCGGTTGGTGCGTCCGGCGTGCTTGGATCGATGATGAGTCCTCCAATAACATTCCTTGGAAAAGCTGAACAAAATGAGTGAAAACCCACTACCGTCTCGCTCATCGTGACTGAGGTCCAGCACGTTGGCAGAGGCAGAGGAAGAGTTGGCAGGGGCCAGGGATAGCTGCCGGGGCTTCCAATACTTGTCCTCCCCATGAGCGAAATCCTAGGCCCGGCCAATGTGGAAAGGTGGGCTGTGGCCCTGTTCATGTGCGTGTGGCCGCTGAGTATTCTTGGCTGAGCAGAATGAGATGCTCAGCAGAACCAGGCCTGCTGGGGGAACAAGAGGTGTGAGGTGTCCAAGCGCCCTCTTTTAAAAGGTTGGGATGTCTTGGAGGTAAGAGGTGGCCTGGAGAGGGCTAGTCCTGGCCCTCCCTTTCTTATAGGAGCAGTGGGTGAGGGTGCAGCAGACATTCTTGCAGCGGTCAGCCGGGTGGAGTGTGGAGGTTAGAGGGGAGGACAGGTACAAGACGGATGTGGAAAATTGCAGCAGGCATTCCCCGGGTGAGGCCTAGAAGGTGCGGAAAGGGAGGCCTATAGCAAACTATCCTCCCAAGATGGTGCACCCAAGTTCCCTGTGTGTGTGGATCTAGCCCCCAGGTGCAGGATTGTGGATCAGCTCTCTGTGGATTGGGGATGCAAGACAGTGTATGGTGAGCATTGGGGAGTATACTCAGCCGACAGGAAGCTGGTATCAGGGAAGAGAGCCTTGGCATCGGGCCATTGTCCTCATGGTTGCTTTTCATTTGTGTACACTCTTCAGGACAAGGTGGCGGGCGAGGGAGGCGTGCCTGGTGGCTGAGTGGAGCGTGTCCACCTGTGCTGAGGCCGTGGGGTCCTGTTTTGTGTTTGGCATCCCTGTGTTCGCGACTGGGAAACAGGCCGGAGGGTGGCCAAGACGGTAAGCTTGGCTGGTCCACCTCCCCCGTGCCAAGCCAGTTGTTCTAGGCTATGAGGGTTGGTGTGGAAATACCATCCGAATGACTGTGCTCGGTCGGGCCGCGGCCCGGCCAGGGACGTGGACGCGGTTGGTGCATCCGGCGTGCGTGGATCGATGATGAGTCCTCCAATAACATTCCTTGGAAAAGCTGAACAAAATGAGTGAAAACCCATTACCGTCTCGCTCATCGTGACTGAGGTCCGGCACGTTGGCATAGACAGAGACAGAGGTGGCAGGGTCCAGGGAGAGCTGCCGGGGCTTCCAAAACTTGTGCTCCTCATATGCGAATTCCTAGGCCAGGCCGATGCCCACAGCTGAGCTGTGGCTCCGTCCATGTGCGTGTGGCCGCTCGGCATTTTGGCTGACCCGAATCAGGTGCTCGAAGTGACTATGCCTACTGGGGCAACAGAGATGTGAGGTGTCCAAGCGCCCTCTTTTAAAAGGTTGGGATGACTTGGAGGCACGAGGTTCTCTGTAGGCACGAGGCATAGCCGTGGCCCTTCTTTTCCTGATGGGACCACTGGGTCAGTGTGTAGCATACGTTATGTCAGGGACAGCGGGGTGGAGTGGAGGACAGGAACAAGGCGGAAGTGGAATGTTGCAGTAGGCAGACCCTTGGTGATGCCTGTAAGGTGCGCAATGCGAAGCCTGTAGCGAACTATCCTCCCAAGATGGCGCGCGCAAGTTCTCCGGGTGTGTGGCCGTAGCCCCCAGATGTGCGGTTCTCGAGTAGCTCTCTGTATATTGGGGATGCAGGAGAGTATATCCTGAGCATTGAGGATTTTCCTCAGCCTACAGGAAGCTGGCATCGGAGAGGAGGGGCCTGGCACCGGGCCTTTGTTCTCATGGTTGCTTGTCGTTTGTGTGCACTCTTCAGGAGGAGACGGCGAGCGAGAAGGCTTCCTGGTGGCAGATTGGAGCGTGCCCACCTGTGCTGAGGCCCTTGGGTCCTTTTTTCTGGTTGGAATGGCTGTGTTCGTGACTGGGACAAAGGCCGGTGCGTGGTGAAGACGGTAAGATTTGTTTGTCCACCTCCACCATGTCAAGGCAGTTGTTGGAGGATATGCAGGATTGGCGTGGAAATACCGCCCCCCAAATGTGCTCGGTCGGGCCCAGGCCCGGCCAGGGGCGTGGACGCGGTTGGTGCGTCCGGCGTGCTTGGATCGATGATGAGTCCTCCAATAACATTCCTTGGAAAAGCTGAACAAAATGAGTGAAAACCCACTACCGTCTCGCTCATCGTGACTGAGGTCCAGCACGTTGGCAGAGGCAGAGGCAGAGTTGGCAGGGGCCAGGGATAGCTGCCGGGGCTTCCAATACTTGTCCTCCCCATGAGCGAAATCCTAGGCCCGGCCAATGTGGAAAGGTGGGCAGTGGCCCTGTTCATGTGCGTGTGGCCGCTGAGTATTCTTGGCTGAGCAGAATGAGATGCGCAGCAGAATCAGGCCTGCTGGGGGAACAAGAGGTGTGAGGTGTCCAAGCGCCCTCTTTTAAAAGGTTGGGATGTCTTGGAGGTAAGAGGTGGCCTGGAGAGGGCTAGCCCTGGCCCTCCCTTTCTTATAGGAGCAGTGGGTGAGGGTGCAGCAGACATTCTTGCAGCGGTCAGCCGGGTGGAGTGTGGAGGTTAGAGGGGAGGACAGGTACAAGATGGATGTGGAAAATTGCAGCAGGCATTCCCCGGGTGAGGCCTAGAAGGTGCGGAAAGGGAGGCCTATAGCAAACTATCCTCCCAAGATGGTGCACCCAAGTTCCCCGTGTGTGTGGATCTAGCCCCCAGGTGCAGGATTGTGGATCAGCTCTCTGTGGATTGGGGATGCAAGACAGTGTATGGTGAGCATTGGGGAGTATACTCAGCCGACAGGAAGCTGGTATCAGGGAAGAGAGCCTTGGCATCGGGCCATTGTCCTCATGGTTGCTTTTCATTTGTGTACACTCTTCAGGACAAGGTGGCGGGCGAGGGAGGCGTGCCTGGTGGCTGAGTGGAGCGTGTCCACCTGTGCTGAGGCCGTGGGGTCCTGTTTTGTGTTTGGCATCCCTGTGTTCGCGACTGGGAAACAGGCCGGAGCATGGCCAAGATGGTAAGCTTGGCTGGGCCACCTCCCCCGTGCCAAGCCAGTTGTTCTAGGCTATGAGGGTTGGTGTGGAAATACCATCTGAATGACTGTGCTCAGTCGGGCCGCGGCCCGGCCAGGGACGTGGACGCGGTTGGTGCGTCCGGCGTGCTTGGATCGATGATGAGTCCTCCAATAACATTCTTTGGAAAAGCTGAACAAAATGAGTGAAAACCCATTACCGTCTCGCTCATCGTGACTGAGGTCCGGCACGTTGGCATAGACAGAGACAGAGGTGGCAGGGTCCAGGGAGAGCTGCCGGGGTTTCCAAAACTTGTGCTCCTCATATGCGAATTCCTAGGCCAGGCCGATGCCCACAGCTGAGCTGTGGCTCCGTCCATGTGCGTGTGGCCGCTCGGCATTTTGGCTGAGCCGAATCAGGTGCTCGAAGGGGCTATGCCTACTGGGGCAACAGAGATGTGAGGTGTCCAAGCGCCCTCTTTTAAAAGGTTGGGATGACTTGGAGGCACGAGGTTCTCTGTAGGCACGAGGCATAGCCGTGGCCCTTCTTTTCCTGATGGGACCACTGGGTCAGTGTGTAGCATACGTTATGTCAGGGACAGCGGGGTGGAGTGGAGGACAGGAACAAGGCGGAAGTGGAATGTTGCAGTAGGCAGACCCTTGGTGATGCGTGTAAGGTGCGCAATGCGAAGCCTGTAGCGAACTATCCTCCCAAGATGGCGCGCGCAAGTTCTCCGGGTGTGTGGCCGTAGCCCCCAGATGTGCGGTTCTCGATTAGCTCTCTGTATATTGGGGATGCAGGAGAGTATATCCTGAGCATTGAGGATTTTCCTCAGCCTACAGGAAGCTGGCATCGGAGAGGAGGGGCCTGGCACCGGGCCTTTGTTCTCATGGTTGCTTGTCGTTTGTGTGCACTCTTCAGGAGGAGACGGCGAGCGAGAAGGCTTCCTGGTGGCAGATTGGAGCGTGCCCACCTGTGCTGAGGCCCTTGGGTCCTTTTTTCTGGTTGGAATGCCTGTGTTCGTGACTGGGACAAAGGCCGGTGCGTGGTGAAGACGGTAAGATTTGTTTGTCCACCTCCACCATGTCAAGGCAGTTGTTGGAGGATATGCAGGATTGGCGTGGAAATACCGCCCCCCAAATGTGCTCGGTCGGGCCCAGGCCCGGCCAGGGGCGTGGACGCGGTTGGTGCGTCCGGCGTGCTTGGATCGATGATGAGTCCTCCAATAACATTCCTTGGAAAAGCTGAACAAAATGAGTGAAAATCCACTACCGTCTCGCTCATCGTGACTGAGGTCCAGCACGTTGGCAGAGGCAGAGGCAGAGTTGGCAGGGGCCAGGGATAGCTGCCGGGGCTTCCAATACTTGTCCTCCCCATGAGCGAAATCCTAGGCCCGGCCAATGTGGAAAGGTGGGCTGTGGCCCTGTTCATGTGCGTGTGGCCGCTGAGTATTCTTGGCTGAGCAGAATGAGATGCTCAGCAGAACCAGGCCTGCTGGGGGAACAAGAGGTGTGAGGTGTCCAAGCGCCCTCTTTTAAAAGGTTGGGATGTCTTGGAGGTAAGAGGTGGCCTGGAGAGGGCTAGCCCTGGCCCTCCCTTTCTTATAGGAGCAGTGGGTGAGGGTGCAGCAGACATTCTTGCAGCGGTCAGCGGGGTGGAGTGTGGAGGTTAGAGGGGAGGACAGGTACAAGGCAGATGTGGAAAATTGCAGCAGGCATACCCCGGGTGAAGCCTAGAAGGTGCGGAAAGGGAGGCCAATAGCAAACTATCCTCCCAAGATGGCGCACCCAAGTTCCCCGTGTGTGGATCTAGCCCCCAGGTGCAGGATTGTGGATGAGCTCTCTGTGGATTGGGGATGCAAGACAGTGTATGGTGAGCATTGGGGAGGATACTCAGCCGACAGGAAGCTGGTATCAGGGAAGAGAGCCTTGGCATCGGGCCATTGTCCTCATGGTTGCTTTTCATTTGTGTACACTCTTCAGAACAAGGTGGCGGGCGAGGGAGGCGTGCCTGGTGGCTGAGTGGAGCGTGTCCACCTGTGCTGAGGCCGTGGGGTCCTGTTTTGTGTTTGGCATCCCTGTGTTCGCGACTGGGAAACAGGCCGGAGCGTGGCCAAGACGGTAAGCTTGGCTGGGCCACCTCCCCCGTGCCAAGCCACTTGTTCTAGGCTATGAGGGTTGGTGTGGAAATACCATCCGAATGACTGTGCTCGGTCGGGCCGCGGCCCGGCCAGGGACGTGGACGCGTTTGGTGCATCCGGCATGCTTGGATCGATGATGAGTCCTCCAATAACATTCCTTGGAAAAGCTGAACAAAATGAGTGAAAACCCATGACCGTCTCGCTCATTGTGACTGAGGTCCCGCACGTTGGCATAGTCAGAGACAGAGGTGGCAGGGTCCAGGGAGAGCTGCCGGGGCTTCCAATACTTGTCCTCCTCATATGCGAATTCCTAGTCCAGGCCGATGCCCACAGCTGAGCTGTGACTCCGTCCATGTGCATGTGGCCGCTCGGCATTTTGGCTGAGCCGAATCAGGTGCTCGAAGGGGCTATGCCTACTGGGGCAACAGAGATGTGAGGTGTCCAAGCGCCCTCTTTTAAAAGGTTGGGATGACTTGGAGGCACGAGGTTCTCTGTAGGCACGAGGCATAGCCGTGGCCCTTCGTTTCCTGATGGGATCACTGGGTGAGTGTGTAGCATACGTTATCTCAGGGACAGCGGGGTGGAATGGAGGACAGGAACAAGGCGGAAGTGGAATGTTGCAGTAGGCAGACCCTTCGTGATGCCTGTAAGGTGCGCAATGCGAAGCCTGTAGCGAACTATCCTCCCAAGATGGCGCGCGCAAGTTCTCCGGGTGTGTGGCCGTAGCCCCCAGATGTGCGGTTCTCGATTAGCTCTCTGTATATTGGAGATGCAGGAGAGTATATCCTGAGCATTGAGGATTTTCCTCAGCCTACAGGAAGCTGGCATCGGAGAGGAGGGGCCTGGCACCGGGCCTTTGTTCTCATGGTTGCTTGTCGTTTGTGTGCACTCTTCAGGCGGAGACGGCGAGCGAGAAGGCTTCTTGGTGGCAGATTGGAGCGTGCCCACCTGTGCTGAGGCCCTTGTGTCCTTTTTTCTGGTTGGAATGACTGTGTTCGTGACTGGGACAAAGGCCGGTGCGTGGTGAAGACGGTAAGATTGGTTTGTCCACCTCCACCACGTCAAGGCAGTTGTAGGAGGATATGCAGGATTGGCGTGGAAATACCGCCCCCCAAATGTGCTCGGTCGGGCCCAGGCCCGGCCAGGGGCGTGGACGCGGTTGGTGCGTCCGGCGTGCTTGGATCGATGATGAGTCCTCCAATAACATTCCTTGGAAAAGCTGAACAAAATGATTGAAAACCCACTACCGTCTCGCTCATCGTGACTGAGGTCCAGCACGTTGGCAGAGGCAGAGGCAGAGTTGGCAGGGGCCAGGGATAGCTGCCGGGGCTTCCAATACTTGTCCTCCCCATGAGCGAAATCCTAGGCCCGGCCAATGTGGAAAGGTGGGCTGTGGCCCTGTTCATGTGCGTGTGGCCGCTGAGTATTCTTGGCTGAGCAGAATGAGATGCTCAGCAGAACCAGGCCTGCTGGGGGAACAAGAGGTGTGAGGTGTCCAAGCGCCCTCTTTTAAAAGGTTGGGATGTCTTGGAGGTAAGAGGTGGCCTGGAGAGGGCTAGCCCTGGCCCTCCCTTTCTTATAGGAGCAGTGGGTGAGGGTGCAGCAGACATTCTTGCAGCGGTCAGCCGGGTGGAGTGTGGAAGTTAGAGGGGAGGACAGGTACAAGACGGATGTGGAAAATTGCAGCTGGCATACCCCGGGTGAGGCCTAGAAGGTGCGGAAAGGGAGGCCTATAGCAAACTATCCTCCCAAGATGGTGCATCCAAGTTCCCCGTGTGTGTGGATCTAGCCCCCAGGTGCAGGATTGTGGATCAGCTCTCTGTGGATTGGGGATGCAAGACAGTGTATGGTGAGCATTGGGGAGTATACTCAGCCGACAGGAAGCTGGTATCAGGGAAGAGAGCCTTGGCATCGGGCCATTGTCCTCATGGTTGCTTTTCATTTGTGTACACTCTTCAGGACAAGGTGGCGGGCGAGGGAGGCGTGCCTGGTGGCTGAGTGGAGCGTGTCCACCTGTGCTGAGGCCGTGGGGTCCTGTTTTGTGTTTGGCATCCCTGTGTTCGCGACTGGGGAAACAGGCCGGAGCGTGGCCAAGACGGTAAGCTTGGCTGGGCCACGTCCCCCGTGCCAAGCCAGTTGTTCTAGGCTATGAGGGTTGGTGTGGAAATACCATCCGAATGACTGTGCTCGGTCGGGCCGCGGCCCGGCCAGGGACGTGGACGCGGTTGGTGCATCCGGCGTGCTTGGATCGATGATGAGTCCTCCAATAACATTCCTTGGAAAAGCTGAACAAAATGAGTGAAAACCCATTACCGTCTCGCTCATCGTGACTGAGGTCCGGCACGTTGGCATAGACAGAGACAGAGGTGGCAGGGTCCAGGGAGAGCTGCCGGGGCTTCCATAACTTGTGCTCCTCATATGCGAATTCCTAGGCCAGGCCGATGCCCACAGCTGAGCTGTGGCTCCGTCCATGTGCGTGTGGCCGCTCGGCATTTTGGCTGAGCCGAATCAGGTGCTCGAAGGGGCTATGCCTACTGGGGCAACAGAGATGTGAGGTGTCCAAGCGCCCTCTTTTAAAAGGTTGGGATGACTTGGAGGCACGAGGTTCTCTGTAGGCACGAGGCATAGCCGTGGCCCTTCTTTTCCTGATGGGACCACTGGGTCAGTGTGTAGCATACGTTATGTCAGGGACAGCGGGGTGGAGTGGAGGACAGGAATAAGGCGGAAGTGGAATGTTGCAGTAGGCAGACCCTTGGTGATGCGTGTAAGGTGCGCAATGCGAAGCCTGTAGCGAACTATCCTCCCAAGATGGCGCGCGCAAGTTCTCCGGGTGTGTGGCCGTAGCCCCCAGATGTGCGGTTCTCGATTAGCTCTCTGTATATTGGCGATGCAGGAGAGTATATCCTGAGCATTGAGGATTTTCCTCAGCCTACAGGAAGCTGGCATCGGAGAGGAGGGGCCTGGCACCGGGCCTTTGTTCTCATGGTTGCTTGTCGTTTGTGTGCACTCTTCAGGAGGAGACGGCGAGCGAGAAGGCTTCCTGGTGGCAGATTGGAGCGTGCCCACCTGTGCTGAGGCCCTTGGGTCCTTTTTTCTGGTTGGAATGCCTGTGTTCGTGACTGGGACAAAGGCCGGTGCGTGGTGAAGACAGTAAGATTTGTTTGTCCACCTCCACCATGTCAAGGCAGTTGTTGGAGGATATGCAGGATTGGCGTGGAAATACCGCCCCCCAAATGTGCTCGGTCGGGCCCAGGCCCGGCCAGGGGCGTGGACGCGGTTGGTGCGTCCGGCGTGCTTGGATCGATGATGAGTCCTCCAATAACATTCCTTGGAAAAGCTGAACAAAATGAGTGAAAATCCACTACCGTCTCGCTCATCGTGACTGAGGTCCAGCACGTTGGCAGAGGCAGAGGCAGAGTTGGCAGGGGCCAGGGATAGCTGCCGGGGCTTCCAATACTTGTCCTCCCCATGAGCGAAATCCTAGGCCCGGCCAATGTGGAAAGGTGGGCTGTGGCCCTGTTCATGTGCGTGTGGCCGCTGAGTATTCTTGGCTGAGCAGAATGAGATGCTCAGCAGAACCAGGCCTGCTGGGGGAACAAGAGGTGTGAGGTGTCCAAGCGCCCTCTTTTAAAAGGTTGGGATGTCTTGGAGGTAAGAGGTGGCCTGGAGAGGGCTAGCCCTGGCCCTCCCTTTCTTATAGGAGCAGGGGGTGAGGGTGCAGCAGACATTCTTGCAGCGGTCAGCGGGGTGGAGTGTGGAGGTTAGAGGGGAGGACAGGTACAAGGCAGATGTGGAAAATTGCAGCAGGCATACCCCGGGTGAAGCCTAGAAGGTGCGGAAAGGGAGGCCAATAGCAAACTATCCTCCCAAGATGGCGCACCCAAGTTCCCCGTGTGTGGATCTAGCCCCCAGGTGCAGGATTGTGGATGAGCTCTCTGTGGATTGGGGATGCAAGACAGTGTATGGTGAGCATTGGGGAGGATACTCAGCCGACAGGAAGCTGGTATCAGGGAAGAGAGCCTTGGCATCGGGCCATTGTCCTCATGGATGCTTTTCATTTGTGTACACTCTTCAGAACAAGGTGGCGGGCGAGGGAGGCGTGCCTGGTGGCTGAGTGGAGCGTGTCCACCTGTGCTGAGGCCGTGGGGTCCTGTTTTGTGTTTGGCATCCCTGTGTTCGCGACTGGGAAACAGGCCGGAGCGTGGCCAAGACGGTAAGCTTGGCTGGGCCACGTCCCCCGTGCCAAGCCAGTTGTTCTAGGCTATGAGGGTTGGTGTGGAAATACCATCCGAATGACTGTGCTCGGTCGGGCCGCGGCCCGGCCAGGGACGTGGACGCGGTTGGTGCATCCGGCGTGCTTGGATCGATGATGAGTCCTCCAATAACATTCCTTGGAAAAGCTGAACAAAATGAGTGAAAACCCATTACCGTCTCGCTCATCGTGACTGAGGTCCGGCACGTTGGCATAGACAGAGACAGAGGTGGCAGGGTCCAGGGAGAGCTGCCGGGGCTTCCATAACTTGTGCTCCTCATATGCGAATTCCTAGGCCAGGCCGATGCCCACAGCTGAGCTGTGGCTCCGTCCATGTGCGTGTGGCCGCTCGGCATTTTGGCTGAGCCGAATCAGGTGCTCGAAGGGGCTATGCCTACTGGGGCAACAGAGATGTGAGGTGTCCAAGCGCCCTCTTTTAAAAGGTTGGGATGACTTGGAGGCACGAGGTTCTCTGTAGGCACGAGGCATAGCCGTGGCCCTTCTTTTCCTGATGGGACCACTGGGTGAGTGTGTAGCATACGTTATGTCAGGGACAGCGGGGTGGAGTGGAGGACAGGAACAAGGCGGAAGTGGAATGTTGCAGTAGGCAGACCCTTGGTGATGCGTGTAAGGTGCGCAATGCGAAGCCTGTAGCGAACTATCCTCCCAAGATGGCGCGCGCAAGTTCTCCGGGTGTGTGGCCGTAGCCCCCAGATGTGCGGTTCTCGATTAGCTCTCTGTATATTGGGGATGCAGGAGAGTATATCCTGAGCATTGAGGATTTTCCTCAGCCTACAGGAAGCTGGCATCGGAGAGGAGGGGCCTGGCACCGGGCCTTTGTTCTCATGGTTGCTTGTCGTTTGTGTGCACTCTTCAGGAGGAGACGGCGAGCGAGAAGGCTTCCTGGTGGCAGATTGGAGCGTGCCCACCTGTGCTGAGGCCCTTGGGTCCTTTTTTCTGGTTGGAATGCCTGTGTTCGTGACTGGGACAAAGGCCGGTGCGTGGTGAAGACGGTAAGATTTGTTTGTCCACCTCCACCATGTCAAGGCAGTTGTTGGAGGATATGCAGGATTGGCGTGGAAATACCGCCCCCCAAATGTGCTCGGTCGGGCCCAGGCCCGGCCAGGGGCGTGGACGCGGTTGGTGCGTCCGGCGTGCTTGGATCGATGATGAGTCCTCCAATAACATTCCTTGGAAAAGCTGAACAAAATGAATGAAAATCCACTACCGTCTCGCTCATCGTGACTGAGGTCCAGCACGTTGGCAGAGGCAGAGGCAGAGTTGGCAGGGGCCAGGGATAGCTGCCGGGGCTTCCAATACTTGTCCTCCCCATGAGCGAAATCCTAGGCCCGGCCAATGTGGAAAGGTGGGCTGTGGCCCTGTTCATGTGCGTGTGGCCGCTGAGTATTCTTGGCTGAGCAGAATGAGATGCTCAGCAGAATCAGGCCTGCTGGGGGAACAAGAGGTGTGAGGTGTCCAAGCGCCCTCTTTTAAAAGGTTGGGATGTCTTGGAGGTAAGAGGTGGCCTGGAGAGGGCTAGCCCTGGCCCTCCCTTTCTTATAGGAGCAGTGGGTGAGGGTGCAGCAGACATTCTTGCAGCGGTCAGCCGGGTGGAGTGTGGAGGTTAGAGGGGAGGACAGGTACAAGACGGATGTGGAAAATTGCAGCAGGCATTCCCCGGGTGAGGCCTAGAAGGTGCGGAAAGGGAGGCCTATAGCAAACTATCCTCCCAAGATGGTGCACCCAAGTTCCCCTTGTGTGTGGATCTAGCCCCCAGGTGCAGGATTGTGGATGAGCTCTCTGTGGATTGGGGATGCAAGACAGTGTATGGTGAGCATTGGGGAGGATACTCAGCCGACAGGAAGCTGGTATCAGGGAAGAGAGCCTTGGCATCGGGCCATTGTCCTCATGGTTGCTTTTCATTTGTGTACACTCTTCAGAACAAGGTGGCGGGCGAGGGAGGCGTGCCTGGTGGCTGAGTGGAGCGTGTCCACCTGTGCTGAGGCCGTGGGGTCCTGTTTTGTGTTTGGCATCCCTGTGTTCGCGACTGGGAAACAGGCCGGAGCGTGGCCAAGACGGTAAGCTTGGCTGGGCCACCTCCCCCGTGCCAAGCCACTTGTTCTAGGCTATGAGGGTTGGTGTGGAAATACCATCCGAATGACTGTGCTCGGTCGGGCCGCGGCCCGGCCAGGGACGTGGACGCGTTTGGTGCATCCGGCGTGCTTGGATCGATGATGAGTCCTCCAATAACATTCCTTGGAAAAGCTGAACAAAATGAGTGAAAACCCATTACCGTCTCGCTCATTGTGACTGAGGTCCCGCACGTTGGAATAGTCAGAGACAGAGGTGGCAGGGTCCAGGGAGAGCTGCCGGGGCTTCCAATACTTGTCCTCCTCATATGCGAATTCCTAGTCCAGGCCGATGCCCACAGCTGAGCTGTGACTCCGTCCATGTGCATGTGGCCGCTCGGCATTTTGGCTGAGCCGAATCAGGTGCTCGAAGGGGCTATGCCTACTGGGGCAACAGAGATGTGAGGTGTCCAAGCGCCCTCTTTTAAAAGGTTGGGATGACTTGGAGGCACGAGGTTCTCTGTAGGCACGAGGCATAGCCGTGGCCCTTCGTTTCCTGATGGGATCACTGGGTGAGTGTGTAGCATACGTTATCTCAGGGACAGCGGGGTGGAATGGAGGACAGGAACAAGGCGGAAGTGGAATGTTGCAGTAGGCAGACCCTTCGTGATGACTGTAAGGTGCGCAATGCGAAGCCTGTAGCGAACTATCCTCCCAAGATGGCGCGCGCAAGTTCTCCGGGTGTGTGGCCGTAGCCCCCAGATGTGCGGTTCTCGATTAGCTCTCTGTATATTGGAGATGCAGGAGAGTATATCCTGAGCATTGAGGATTTTCCTCAGCCTACAGGAAGCTGGCATCGGAGAGGAGGGGCCTGGCACCGGGCCTTTGTTCTCATGGTTGCTTGTCGTTTGTGTGCACTCTTCAGGCGGAGACGGCGAGCGAGAAGGCTTCTTGGTGGCAGATTGGAGCGTGCCCACCTGTGCTGAGGCCCTTGTGTCCTTTTTTCTGGTTGGAATGACTGTGTTCGTGACTGGGACAAAGGCCGGTGCGTGGTGAAGACGGTAAGATTGGTTTGTCCACCTCCACCACGTCAAGGCAGTTGTAGGAGGATATGCAAGATTGGCGTGGAAATACCGCCCCCCAAATGTGCTCGGTCGGGCCCAGGCCCGGCCAGGGGCGTGGACGCGGTTGGTGCGTCCGGCGTGCTTGGATCGATGATGAGTCCTCCAATAACATTCCTTGGAAAAGCTGAACAAAATGATTGAAAACCCACTACCGTCTCGCTCATCGTGACTGAGGTCCAGCACGTTGGCAGAGGCAGAGGCAGAGTTGGCAGGGGCCAGGGATAGCTGCCGGGGCTTCCAATACTTGTCCTCCCCATGAGCGAAATCCTAGGCCCGGCCAATGTGGAAAGGTGGGCTGTGGCCCTGTTCATGTGCGTGTGGCCGCTGAGTATTCTTGGCTGAGCAGAATGAGATGCTCAGCAGAACCAGGCCTGCTGGGGGAACAAGAGGTGTGAGGTGTCCAAGCGCCCTCTTTTAAAAGGTTGGGATGTCTTGGAGGTAAGAGGTGGCCTGGAGAGGGCTAGCCCTGGCCCTCCCTTTCTTATAGGAGCAGTGGGTGAGGGTGCAGCAGACATTCTTGCAGCGGTCAGCCGGGTGGAGTGTGGAAGTTAGAGGGGAGGACAGGTACAAGACGGATGTGGAAAATTGCAGCTGGCATACCCCGGGTGAGGCCTAGAAGGTGCGGAAAGGGAGGCCTATAGCAAACTATCCTCCCAAGATGGTGCACCCAAGTTCCCCGTGTGTGTGGATCTAGCCCCCAGGTGCAGGATTGTGGATCAGCTCTCTGTGGATTGGGGATGCAAGACAGTGTATGGTGAGCATTGGGGAGTATACTCAGCCGACAGGAAGCTGGTATCAGGGAAGAGAGCCTTGGCATCGGGCCATTGTCCTCATGGTTGCTTTTCATTTGTGTACACTCTTCAGGACAAGGTGGCGGGCGAGGGAGGCGTGCCTGGTGGCTGAGTGGAGCGTGTCCACCTGTGCTGAGGCCGTGGGGTCCTGTTTTGTGTTTGGCATCCCTGTGTTCGCGACTGGGAAACAGGCCGGAGCGTGGCCAAGACGGTAAGCTTGGCTGGTCCACCTCCCCCGTGCCAAGCCAGTTGTTGTAGGCTATGAGGGTTGGTGTGGAAATACCATCCCAATGACTGTGCTCGGTCGGGCCGCGGCCCGGCCAGGGACGTGGACGCGGTTGGTGCGTCCGGCGTGCTTGGATCGATGATGAGTCCTCCAATAACATTCCTTGGAAAAGCTGAACAAAATGAGTGAAAACCCATTACCGTCTCGCTCATCGTGACTGAGGTCCGGCACGTTGGCATAGACAGAGACAGAGGTGGCAGGGTCCAGGGAGAGCTGCCGGGGCTTCCAAAACTTGTGCTCCTCATATGCGAATTCCTAGGCCAGGCCGATGCCCACAGCTGAGCTGTGGCTCCGTCCATGTGCGTGTGGCCGCTCGGCATTTTGGCTGAGCCGAATCAGGTGCTCGAAGGGGCTATGCCTACTGGGGCAACAGAGATGTGAGGTGTCCAAGCGCCCTCCTTTAAAAGGTTGGGATGACTTGGAGGCACGAGGTTCTCTGTAGGCACGAGGCATAGCCGTGGCCCTTCTTTTCCTGATGGGACCACTGGGTGAGTGTGTAGCATACGTTATGTCAGGGACAGCGGGGTGGAGTGGAGGACAGGAACAAGGCGGAAGTGGAATGTTGCAGTAGGCAGACCCTTGGTGATGCCTGTAAGGTGCGCAATGCGAAGCCTGTAGCGAACTATCCTCCCAAGATGGCGCGCGCAAGTTCTCCGGGTGTGTGGCCGTAGCCCCCAGATGTGCGGTTCTCGATTAGCTCTCTGTATATTGGGGATGCAGGAGAGTATATCCTGAGCATTGAGGATTTTCCTCAGCCTACAGGAAGCTGGCATCGGAGAGGAGGGGCCTGGCACCGGGCCTTTGTTCTCATGGTTGCTTGTCGTTTGTGTGCACTCTTCAGGAGGAGACGGCGAGCGAGAAGGCTTCCTGGTGGCAGATTGGAGCGTGCCCACCTGTGCTGAGGCCCTTGGGTCCTTTTTTCTGGTTGGAATGCCTGTGTTCGTGACTGGGACAAAGGCCGGTGCGTGGTGAAGACGGTAAGATTTGTTTGTCCACCTCCACCACGTCAAGGCAGTTGTTGGAGGATATGCAGGATTGGCGTGGAAATACCGCCCCCCAAATGTGCTCGGTCGGGCCCAGGCCCGGCCAGGGGCGTGGACGCGGTTGGTGCGTCCGGCGTGCTTGGATCGATGATGAGTCCTCCAATAACATTCCTTGGAAAAGCTGAACAAAATGAATGAAAACCCACTACCGTCTCGCTCATCGTGACTGAGGTCCAGCACGTTGGCAGAGGCAGAGGCAGAGTTGGCAGGGGCCAGGGATAGCTGCCGGGGCTTCCAATACTTGTCCTCCCCATGAGCGAAATCCTAGGCCCGGCCAATGTGGAAAGGTGGGCTGTGGCCCTGTTCATGTGCGTGTGGCCGCTGAGTATTCTTGGCTGAGCAGAATGAGATGCTCAGCAGAATCAGGCCTGCTGGGGGAACAAGAGGTGTGAGGTGTCCAAGCGCCCTCTTTTAAAAGGTTGGGATGTCTTGGAGGTAAGAGGTGGCCTGGAGAGGGCTAGCCCTGGCCCTCCCTTTCTTATAGGAGCAGTGGGTGAGGGTGCAGCAGACATTCTTGCAGCGGTCAGCGGGGTGGAGTGTGGAGGTTAGAGGGGAGGACAGGTACAAGGCAGATGTGGAAAATTGCAGCAGGCATACCCCGGGTGAAGCCTAGAAGGTGCGGAAAGGGAGGCCAATAGCAAACTATCCTCCCAAGATGGCGCACCCAAGTTCCCCGTTTGTGGATCTAGCCCCCAGGTGCAGGATTGTGGATGAGCTCTCTGTGGATTGGGGATGCAAGACAGTGTATGGTGAGCATTGGGGAGGATACTCAGCCGACAGGAAGCTGGTATCAGGGAAGAGAGCCTTGGCATCGGGCCATTGTCCTCATGGTTGCTTTTCATTTGTGTACACTCTTCAGGACAAGGTGGCGGGCGAGGGAGGCGTGCCTGGTGGCTGAGTGGAGCGTGTCCACCTGTGCTGAGGCCGTGGGGTCCTGTTTTGTGTTTGGCATCCCTGTGTTCGCGACTGGGAAACAGGCCGGAGCGTGGCCAAGACGGTAAGCTTGGCTGGGCCACCTCCCCCGTGCCAAGCCAGTTCTTCTAGGCTATGAGGGTTGGTGTGGAAATACCATCCGAATGACTGTGCTCGGTCGGGCCGCGGCCCGACCAGAGACGTGGATGCGTTTGGTGCATCCGGCGTGCTTGGAGCGATGATGAGTCCTCCAATAACATTCCTTGGAAAAGCTGAACAAAATGAGTGAAAACCCATTACCGTCTCGCTCATTGTGACTGAGGTCCCGCACGTTGGCATAGTCAGAGACAGAGGTGGCAGGGTCCAGGGAGAGCTGCCGGGGCTTCCAATACTTGTCCTCCTCATATGCGAATTCCTAGTCCAGGCCGATGCCCACAGCTGAGCTGTGACTCCGTTCATGTGCATGTGGCCGCTCGGCATTTTGGCTGAGCCGAATCAGGTGCTCGAAGGGGCTATGCCTACTGGGGCAACACAGATGTGAGGTGTCCAAGCGCCCTCTTTTAAAAGGTTGGGATGACTTGGAGGCACGAGGTTCTCTGTAGGCACGAGGCATAGCCGTGGCCCTTCGTTTCCTGATGGGATCACTGGGTGAGTGTGTAGCATACGTTATCTCAGGGACAGCGGGGTGGAATGGAGGACAGGAACAAGGCGGAAGTGGAATGTTGCAGTAGGCAGACCCTTCGTGATGCCTGTAAGGTGCGCAATGCGAAGCCTGTAGCGAACTATCCTCCCAAGATGGCGCGCGCAAGTTCTCCGGGTGTGTGGCCGTAGCCCCCAGATGTGCGGTTCTCGATTAGCTCTCTGTATATTGGAGATGCAGGAGAGTATATCCTGAGCATTGAGGATTTTCCTCAGCCTACAGGAAGCTGGCATCGGAGAGGAGGGGCCTGGCACCGGGCCTTTGTTCTCATGGTTGCTTGTCGTTTGTGTGCACTCTTCAGGCGGAGACGGCGAGCGAGAAGGCTTCTTGGTGGCAGATTGGAGCGTGCCCACCTGTGCTGAGGCCCTTGGGTCCTTTTTTCTGGTTGGAATGACTGTGTTCGTGACTGGGACAAAGGCCGGTGCGTGGTGAAGAGGGTAAGATTGGTTTGTCCACCTCCACCACGTCAAGGCAGTTGTAGGAGGATATGCAAGATTGGCGTGGGAATACCGCCCCCCAAATGTGCTCGGTCGGGCCCAGGCCCGGCCAGGGGCGTGGACGCGGTTGGTGCGTCCGGCGTGCTTGGATCGATGATGAGTCCTCCAATAACATTCCTTGGAAAAGCTGAACAAAATGATTGAAAACCCACTACCGTCTCGCTCATCGTGACTGAGGTCCAGCACGTTGGCAGAGGCAGAGGCAGAGTTGGCAGGGGCCAGGGATAGCTGCCGGGGCTTCCAATACTTGTCCTCCCCATGAGCGAAATCCTAGGCCCGGCCAATGTGGAAAGGTGGGCTGTGGCCCTGTTCATGTGCGTGTGGCCGCTGAGTATTCTTGGCTGAGCAGAATGAGATGCTCAGCAGAACCAGGCCTGCTGGGGGAACAAGAGGTGTGAGGTGTCCAAGCGCCCTCTTTTAAAAGGTTGGGATGTCTTGGAGGTAAGAGGTGGCCTGGAGAGGGCTAGCCCTGGCCCTCCCTTTCTTATAGGAGCAGTGGGTGAGGGTGCAGCAGACATTCTTGCAGCGGTCAGCCGGGTGGAGTGTGGAGGTTAGAGGGGAGGACAGGTACAAGACGGATGTGGAAAATTGCAGCTGGCATACCCCGGGTGAAGCCTAGAAGGTGCGGAAAGGGAGGCCTATAGCAAACTATCCTCCCAAGATGGTGCACCCAAGTTCCCCGTGTGTGTGGATCTAGCCCCCAGGTGCAGGATTGTGGATCAGCTCTCTGTGGATTTGGGATGCAAGACAGTGTATGGTGAGCATTGGGGAGTATACTCAGCCGACAGGAAGCTGGTATCAGGGAAGAGAGCCTTGGCATCGGGCCATTGTCCTCATGGTTGCTTTTCATTTGTGTACACTCTTCAGGACAAGGTGGCGGGCGAGGGAGGCGTGCCTGGTGGCTGAGTGGAGCGTGTCCACCTGTGCTGAGGCCGTGGGGTCCTGTTTTGTGTTTGGCATCCCTGTGTTCGCGACTGGGAAACAGGCCGGAGCGTGGCCAAGACGGTAAGCTTGGCTGGGCCACCTCCCCCGTGCCAAGCCAGTTGTTCTAGGCTATGAGGGTTGGTGTGGAAATACCATCCGAATGACTGTTCTCGGTCGGGCCGCGGCCCGGCCAGGGACGTGGACGCGGTTGGTGCGTCCGGCGTGCTTGGATCGATGATGAGTCCTCCAATAACATTCCTTGGAAAAGCTGAACAAAATGAGTGAAAACCCATTACCGTCTCGCTCATCGTGACTGAGGTCCGGCACGTTGGCATAGACAGAGACAGAGGTGGCAGGGTTCAGGGAGAGCTGCCGGGGCTTCCAAAACTTGTGCTCCTCATATGCGAATTCCTAGGCCAGGCCGATGCCCACAGCTGAGCTGTGGCTCCGTCCATGTGCGTGTGGCCGCTCGGCATTTTGGCTGAGCCGAATCAGGTGCTCGAAGGGGCTATGCCTACTGGGGCAACAGAGATGTGAGGTGTCCAAGCGCCCTCTTTTAAAAGGTTGGGATGACTTGGAGGCACGAGGTTCTCTGTAGGCACGAGGCATAGCCGTGGCCCTTCTTTTCCTGATGGGACCACTGGGTCAGTGTGTAGCATACGTTATGTCAGGGACAGCGGGGTGGAGTGGAGGACAGGAACAAGGCGGAGGTGGAATGTTGCAGTAGGCAGACCCTTGGTGATGCCTGTAAGGTGCGCAATGCGAAGCCTGTAGCGAACTATCCTCCCAAGATGGCGCGCGCAAGTTCTCCGGGTGTGTGGCCGTAGCCCCCAGATGTGCGGTTCTCGATTAGCTCTCTGTATATTGGGGATGCAGGAGAGTATATCCTGAGCATTGAGGATTTTCCTCAGCCTACAGGAAGCTGGCATCGGAGAGGAGGGGCCTGGCACCGGGCCTTTGTTCTCATGGTTGCTTGTCGTTTGTGTGCACTCTTCAGGAGGAGACGGCGAGCGAGAAGGCTTCCTGGTGGCAGATTGGAGCGTGCCCACCTGTGCTGAGGCCCTTGGGTCCTTTTTTCTGGTTGGAATGCCTGTGTTCGTGACTGGGACAAAGGCCGGTGCGTGGTGAAGACGGTAAGATTTGTTTGTCCACCTCCACCATGTCAAGGCAGTTGTTGGAGGATATGCAGGATTGGCGTGGAAATACCGCCCCCCAAATGTGCTCGGTCGGGCCCAGGCCCGGCCAGGGGCGTGGACGCGGTTGGTGCGTCCGGCGTGCTTGGATCGATGATGAGTCCTCCAATAACATTCCTTGGAAAAGCTGAACAAAATGAGTGAAAACCCACTACCGTCTCGCTCATCGTGACTGAGGTCCAGCACGTTGGCAGAGGCAGAGGCAGAGTTGGCAGGGGCCAGGGATAGCTGCCGGGGCTTCCAATACTTGTCCTCCCCATGAGCGAAATCCTAGGCCCGGCCAATGTGGAAAGGTGGGCTGTGGCCCTGTTCATGTGCGTGTGGCCGCTGAGTATTCTTGGCTGAGCAGAATGAGATGCTCAGCAGAATCAGGCCTGCTGGGGGAACAAGAGGTGTGAGGTGTCCAAGCGCCCTCTTTTAAAAGGTTGGGATGTCTTGGAGGTAAGAGGTGGCCTGGAGAGGGCTAGCCCTGGCCCTCCCTTTCTTATAGGAGCAGTGGGTGAGGGTGCAGCAGATATTCTTGCAGCGGTCAGCCGGGTGGAGTGTGGAGGTTAGAGGGGAGGACAGGTACAAGACGGATGTGGAAAATTGCAGCAGGCATTCCCCGGGTGAGGCCTAGAAGGTGCGGAAAGGGAGGCCTATAGCAAACTATCCTCCCAAGATGGTGCACCCAAGTTCCCCATGTGTGTGGATCTAGCCCCCAGGTGCAGGATTGTGGATCAGCTCTCTGTGGATTGGGGATGCAAGACAGTGTATGGTGAGCATTGGGGAGTATACTCAGCCGACAGGAAGCTGGTATCAGGGAAGAGAGCCTTGGCATCGGGCCATTGTCCTCATGGTTGCTTTTCATTTGTGTACACTCTTCAGGACAAGGTGGCGGGCGAGGGAGGCGTGCCTGGTGGCTGAGTGGAGCGTGTCCACCTGTGCTGAGGCCGTGGGGTCCTGTTTTGTGTTTGGCATCCCTGTGTTCGCGACTGGGAAACAGGCCGGAGCGTGGCCAAGACGGTAAGCTTGGCTGGTCCACCTCCCCCGTGCCAAGCCAGTTGTTGTAGGCTATGAGGGTTGGTGTGGAAATACCATCCCAATGACTGTGCTCGGTCGGGCCGCGGCCCGGCCAGGGACGTGGACGCGGTTGGTGCGTCCGGCGTGCTTGGATCGATGATGAGTCCTCCAATAACATTCCTTGGAAAAGCTGAACAAAATGAGTGAAAACCCATTACCGTCTCGCTCATCGTGACTGAGGTCCGGCACATTGGCATAGACAGAGACAGAGGTGGCAGGGTCCAGGGAGAGCTGCCGGGGCTTCCAAAACTTGTGCTCCTCATATGCGAATTCCTAGGCCAGGCCGATGCCCACAGCTGAGCTGTGGCTCCGTCCATGTGCGTGTGGCCGCTCGGCATTTTGGCTGAGCCGAATCAGGTGCTCGAAGGGGCTATGCCTACTGGGGCAACAGAGATGTGAGGTGTCCAAGCGCCCTCTTTTGAAAGGTTGGGATGACTTGGAGGCACGAGGTTCTCTGTAGGCACGATGCATAGCCGTGGCCCTTCTTTTCCTGATGGGACCACTGGGTCAGTGTGTAGCATACGTTATGTCAGGGACAGCGGGGTGGAGTGGAGGACAGGAACATGGCGGAAGTGGAATGTTGCAGTAGGCAGACCCTTGGTGATGCGTGTAAGGTGCGCAATGCGAAGCCTGTAGCGAACTATCCTCCCAAGATGGCGCGCGCAATTTCTCCGGGTGTGTGGCCGTAGCCCCCAGATGTGCGGTTCTCGATTAGCTCTCTGTATATTGGGGATGCAGGAGAGTATATCCTGAGCATTGAGGATTTTCCTCAGCCTACAGGAAGCTGGCATCGGAGAGGAGGGGTCTGGCACCGGGCCTTTGTTCTCATGGTTGCTTGTCGTTTGTGTGCACTCTTCAGGAGGAGACGGCGAGCGAGAAGGCTTCCTGGTGGCAGATTGGAGCGTGCCCACCTGTGCTGAGGCCCTTGGGTCCTTTTTTCTGGTTGGAATGCCTGTGTTCGTGACTGGGACAAATGCCGGTGCGTGGTGAAGACGGTAAGATTTGTTTCTCCACCTCCACCATGTCAAGGCAGTTGTTGGAGGATATGCAGGATTGGCGTGGAAATACCGCCCCCCAAATGTGCTCGGTCGGGCCCAGGCCCGGCCAGGGGCGTGGACGCGGTTGCTGCGTCCGGCGTGCTTGGATCGATGATGAGTCCTCCAATAACATTCCTTGGAAAAGCTGAACAAAATGAGTGAAAATCCACTACCGTCTCGCTCATCGTGACTGAGGTCCAGCACGTTGGCAGAGGCAGAGGCAGAGTTGGCAGGGGCCAGGGATAGCTGCCGGGGCTTCCAATACTTGTCCTCCCCATGAGCGAAATCCTAGGCCCGGCCAATGTGGAAAGGTGGGCTGTGGCCCTGTTCATGTGCGTGTGGCCGCTGAGTATTCTTGGCTGAGCAGAATGAGATGCTCAGCAGAATCAGGCCTGCTGGGGGAACAAGAGGTGTGAGGTGTCCAAGCGCCCTCTTTTAAAAGGTTGGGATGTCTTGGAGGTAAGAGGTGGCCTGGAGAGGGCTAGCCCTGGCCCTCCCTTTCTTATAGGAGCAGTGGGTGAGGGTGCAGCAGACATTCTTGCAGCGGTCAGCGGGGTGGAGTGTGGAGGTTAGAGGGGAGGACACTTACAAGGGAGATGTGGAAAATTGCAGCAGGCATACCCCGGGTGAAGCCTAGAAGGTGCGGAAAGGGAGGCCAATAGCAAACTATCCTCCCAAGATGGCGCACCCAAGTTCCCCGTGTGTGGATCTAGCCCCCAGGTGCAGGATTGTGGATGAGCTCTCTGTGGATTGGGGATGCAAGACAGTGTATGGTGAGCATTGGGGAGGATACTCAGCCGACAGGAAGCTGGTATCAGGGAAGAGAGCCTTGGCATCGGGCCATTGTCCTCATGGTTGCTTTTCATTTGTGTACACTCTTCAGGACAAGGTGGCGGGCGAGGGAGGCGTGCCTGGTGGCTGAGTGGAGCGTGTCCACCTGTGCTGAGGCCGTGGGGTCCTGTTTTGTGTTTGGCATCCCTGTGTTCGCGACTGGGAAACAGGCCGGAGCGTGGCCAAGACGGTAAGCTTGGCTGGGCCACCTCCCCCGTGCCAAGCCACTTGTTCTAGGCTATGAGGGTTGGTGTGGAAATACCATCCGAATGACTGTGCTCGGTCGGGCCGCGGCCCGGCCAGGGACGTGGACGCGTTTGGTGCATCCGGCGTGCTTGGATCGATGATGAGTCCTCCAATAACATTCCTTGGAAAAGCTGAACAAAATGAGTGAAAACCCATTACCGTCTCGCTCATTGTGACTGAGGTCCCGCACGTTGGCATAGTCAGAGACAGAGGTGGCAGGGTCCAGGGAGAGCTGCCGGGGCTTCCAATACTTGTCCTCCTCATATGCGAATTCCTAGTCCAGGGCAATGCCCACAGCTGAGCTGTGACTCCGTCCATGTGCATGTGGCCGCTCGGCATTTTGGCTGAGCCGAATCAGGTGCTCGAAGGGGCTATGCCTACTGGGGCAAAAGAGATGTGAGGTGTCCAAGCGCCCTCTTTTAAAAGGTTGGGATGACTTGGAGGCACGAGGTTCTCTGTAGGCACGAGGCATAGCCGTGGCCCTTCGTTTCCTGATGGGATCACTGGGTGAGTGTGTAGCATACGTTATCTCAGGGACAGCGGGGTGGAATGGAGGACAGGAACAAGGCGGAAGTGGAATGTTGCAGTAGGCAGACCCTTCGTGATGCCTGTAAGGTGCGCAATGCGAAGCCTGTAGCGAACTATCCTCCCAAGATGGCGCGCGCAAGTTCTCCGGGTGTGTGGCCGTAGCCCCCAGATGTGCGGTTCTCGATTAGCTCTCTGTATATTGGAGATGCAGGAGAGTATATCCTGAGCATTGAGGATTTTCCTCAGCCTACAGGAAGCTGGCATCGGAGAGGAGGGGCCTGGCACCGGGCCTTTGTTCTCATGGTTGCTTGTCGTTTGTGTGCACTCTTCAGGCGGAGACGGCGAGCGAGAAGGCTTCTTGGTGGCAGATTGGAGCGTGCCCACCTGTGCTGAGGCCCTTGGGTCCTTTTTTCTGGTTGGAATGACTGTGTTCGTGACTGGGACAAAGGCCGGTGCGTGGTGAAGAGGGTAAGATTGGTTTGTCCACCTCCACCACGTCAAGGCAGTTGTAGGAGGATATGCAAGATTGGCGTGGGAATACCGCCCCCCAAATGTGCTCGGTCGGGCCCAGGCCCGGCCAGGGGCGTGGACGCGGTTGGTGCGTCCGGCGTGCTTGGATCGATGATGAGTCCTCCAATAACATTCCTTGGAAAAGCTGAACAAAATGATTGAAAACCCACTACCGTCTCGCTCATCGTGACTGAGGTCCAGCACGTTGGCAGAGGCAGAGGCAGAGTTGGCAGGGGCCAGGGATAGCTGCCGGGGCTTCCAATACTTGTCCTCCCCATGAGCGAAATCCTAGGCCCGGCCAATGTGGAAAGGTGGGCTGTGGCCCTGTTCATGTGCGTGTGGCCGCTGAGTATTCTTGGCTGAGCAGAATGAGATGCTCAGCAGAACCAGGCCTGCTGGGGGAACAAGAGGTGTGAGGTGTCCAAGCGCCCTCTTTTAAAAGGTTGGGATGTCTTGGAGGTAAGAGGTGGCCTGGAGAGGGCTAGCCCTGGCCCTCCCTTTCTTATAGGAGCAGTGGGTGAGGGTGCAGCAGACATTCTTGCAGCGGTCAGCCGGGTGGAGTGTGGAGGTTAGAGGGGAGGACAGGTACAAGACGGATGTGGAAAATTGCAGCAGGCATTCCCCGGGTGAGGCCTAGAAGGTGCGGAAAGGGAGGCCTATAGCAAACTATCCTCCCAAGATGGTGCACCCAAGTTCCCCTTGTGTGTGGATCTAGCCCCCAGGTGCAGGATTGTGGATCAGCTCTCTGTGGATTGGGGATGCAAGACAGTGTATGGTGAGCATTGGGGAGTATACTCAGCCGACAGGAAGCTGGTATCAGGGAAGAGAGCCTTGGCATCGGGCCATTGTCCTCATGGTTGCTTTTCATTTGTGTACACTCTTCAGGACAAGGTGGCGGGCGAGGGAGGCGTGCCTGGTGGCTGAGTGGAGCGTGTCCACCTGTGCTGAGGCCGTGGGGTCCTGTTTTGTGTTTGGCATCCCTGTGTTCGCGACTGGGAAACAGGCCGGAGCGTGGCCAAGACGGTAAGCTTGGCTGGGCCACCTCCCCCGTGCCAAGCCACTTGTTCTAGGCTATGAGGGTTGGTGTGGAAATACCATCCGAATGACTGTGCTCGGTCGGGCCGCGGCCCGGCCAGGGACGTGGACGCGGTTGGTGCATCCGGCGTGCTTGGATCGATGATGAGTCCTCCAATAACATTCCTTGGAAAAGCTGAACAAAATGAGTGAAAACCCATTACCGTCTCGCTCATCGTGACTGAGGTCCGGCACGTTGGCATAGACAGAGACAGAGGTGGCAGGGTCCAGGGAGAGCTGCCGGGGCTTCCAAAACTTGTGCTCCTCATATGCGAATGCCTAGGCCAGGCCGATGCCCACAGCTGAGCTGTGGCTCCGTCCATGTGCGTGTGGCCGCTCGGCATTTTGGCTGAGCCGAATCAGGTGCTCGAAGGGGCTATGCCTACTGGGGCAACAGAGATGTGAGGTGTCCAAGCGCCCTCTTTTAAAAGGTTGGGATGACTTGGAGGCACGAGGTTCTCTGTAGGCAGGAGGCATAGCCGTGGCCCTTCTTTTCCTGATGGGACCACTGGGTCAGTGTGTAGCATACGTTATGTCAGGGACAGCGGGGTGGAGTGGAGGACAGGAACAAGGCGGAAGTGGAATGTTGCAGTACGCAGACCCTTGGTGATGCCTGTAAGGTGCGAAATGCGAAGCCTGTAGCGAACTATCCTCCCAAGATGGCGCGCGCAAGTTCTCCGGGTGTGTGGCCGTAGCCCCCAGATGTGCGGTTCTCGATTAGCTCTCTGTATATTGGGGATGCAGGAGAGTATATCCTGAGCATTGAGGATTTTCCTCATCCTACAGGAAGCTGGCATCGGAGAGGAGGGGCCTGGCACCGGGCCTTTGTTCTCATGGTTGCTTGTCGTTTGTGTGCACTCTTCAGGAGGAGACGGCGAGCGAGAAGGCTTCCTGGTGGCAGATTGGAGCGTGCCCACTTGTGCTGAGGCCCTTGGGTCCTTTTTTCTGGTTGGAATGCCTGTGTTCGTGACTGGGACAAAGGCCGGTGCGTGGTGAAGACGGTAAGATTTGTTTGTCCACCTCCACCATGTCAAGGCAGTTGTTGGAGGATATGCAGGATTGGCGTGGAAATACCGCCCCCCAAATGTGCTCGGTCGGGCCCAGGCCCGGCCAGGGGCGTGGACGCGGTTGGTGCGTCCGGCGTGCTTGGATCGATGATGAGTCCTCCAATAACATTCCTTGGAAAAGCTGAACAAAATGAGTGAAAACCCACTACCGTCTCGCTCATCGTGACTGAGGTCCAGCACGTTGGCAGAGGCAGAGTTGGCAGGGGCCAGGGATAGCTGCCGGGGCTTCCAATACTTGTCCTCCCCATGAGCGAAATCCTAGGCCCGGCCAATGTGGAAAGGTGGGCTGTGGCCCTGTTCATGTGCGTGTGGCCGCTGAGTATTCTTGGCTGAGCAGAATGAGATGCTCAGCAGAATCAGGCCTGCTGGGGGAACAAGAGGTGTGAGGTGTCCAAGCGCCCTCTTTTAAAAGGTTGGGATGTCTTGGAGGTAAGAGGTGGCCTGGAGAGGGCTAGCCCTGGCCCTCCCTTTCTTATAGGAGCAGTGGGTGAGGGTGCAGCAGACATTCTTGCAGCGGTCAGCGGGGTGGAGTGTGGAGGTTAGAGGGGAGGACAGGTACAAGGCAGATGTGGAAAATTGCAGCAGGCATACCCCGGGTGAAGCCTAGAAGGTGCGGAAAGGGAGGCCAATAGCAAACTATCCTCCCAAGATGGCGCACCCAAGTTCCCCGTGTGTGGATCTAGCCCCCAGGTGCAGGATTGTGGATGAGCTCTCTGTGGATTGGGGATGCAAGACAGTGTATGGTGAGCATTGGGGAGTATACTCAGCCGACAGGAAGCTGGTATCAGGGAAGAGAGCCTTGGCATCGGGCCATTGTCCTCATGGTTGCTTTTCATTTGTGTACACTCTTCAGGACAAGGTGGCGGGCGAGGGAGGCGTGCCTGGTGGCTGAGTGGAGCGAGTCCACCTGTGCTGAGGCCGTGGGGTCCTGTTTTGTGTTTGGCATCCCTGTGTTCGCGACTGGGAAACAGGCCGGAGCGTGGCCAAGACGGTAAGCTTGGCTGGGCCACCTCCCCCGTGCCAAGCCACTTGTTCTAGGCTATGAGGGTTGGTGTGGAAATACCATCCGAATGACTGTGCTCGGTCGGGCCGCGGCCCGGCCAGGGACGTGGACGCGTTTGGTGCATCCGGCGTGCTTGGATCGATGATGAGTCCTCCAATAACATTCCTTGGAAAAGCTGAACAAAATGAGTGAAAACCCATTACCGTCTCGCTCATTGTGACTGAGGTCCCGCACGTTGGCATAGTCAGAGACAGAGGTGGCAGGGTCCAGGGAGAGCTGCCGGGGCTTCCAATACTTGTCCTCCTCATATGCGAATTCCTAGTCCAGGCCGATGCCCACAGCTGAGCTGTGACTCCGTCCATGTGCATGTGGCCGCTCGGCATTTTGGCTGAGCCGAATCAGGTGCTCGAAGGGGCTATGCCTACTGGGGCAACAGAGATGTGAGGTGTCCAAGCGCCCTCTTTTAAAAGGTTGGGATGACTTGGAGGCACGAGGTTCTCTGTAGGCACGAGGCATAGCCGTGGCCCTTCGTTTCCTGATGGGATCACTGGGTGAGTGTGTAGCATACGTTATCTCAGGGACAGCGGGGTGGAATGGAGGACAGGAACAAGGCGGAAGTGGAATGTTGCAGTAGGCAGACCCTTCGTGATGCCTGTAAGGTGCGCAATGCGAAGCCTGTAGCGAACTATCCTCCCAAGATGGCGCGCGCAAGTTCTCCGGGTGTGTGGCCGTAGCCCCCAGATGTGCGGTTCTCGATTAGCTCTCTGTATATTGGAGATGCAGGAGAGTATATCCTGAGCATTGAGGATTTTCCTCAGCCTACAGGAAGCTGGCATCGGAGAGGAGGGGCCTGGCACCGGGCCTTTGTTCTCATGGTTGCTTGTCGTTTGTGTGCACTCTTCAGGCGGAGACGGCGAGCGAGAAGGCTTCTTGGTGGCAGATTGGAGCGTGCCCACCTGTGCTGAGGCCCTTGGGTCCTTTTTTCTGGTTGGAATGACTGTGTTCGTGACTGGGACAAAGGCCGGTGCGTGGTGAAGAGGGTAAGATTGGTTTGTCCACCTCCACCACGTCAAGGCAGTTGTAGGAGGATATGCAAGATTGGCGTGGGAATACCGCCCCCCAAATGTGCTCGGTCGGGCCCAGGCCCGGCCAGGGGCGTGGACGCGGTTGGTGCGTCCGGCGTGCTTGGATCGATGATGAGTCCTCCAATAACATTCCTTGGAAAAGCTGAACAAAATGATTGAAAACCCACTACCGTCTCGCTCATCGTGACTGAGGTCCAGCACGTTGGCAGAGGCAGAGGCAGAGTTGGCAGGGGCCAGGGATAGCTGCCGGGGCTTCCAATACTTGTCCTCCCCATGAGCGAAATCCTAGGCCCGGCCAATGTGGAAAGGTGGGCTGTGGCCCTGTTCATGTGCGTGTGGCCGCTGAGTATTCTTGGCTGAGCAGAATGAGATGCTCAGCAGAACCAGGCCTGCTGGGGGAACAAGAGGTGTGAGGTGTCCAAGCGCCCTCTTTTAAAAGGTTGGGATGTCTTGGAGGTAAGAGGTGGCCTGGAGAGGGCTAGCCCTGGCCCTCCCTTTCTTATAGGAGCAGTGGGTGAGGGTGCAGCAGACATTCTTGCAGCGGTCAGCCGGGTGGAGTGTGGAGGTTAGAGGGGAGGACAGGTACAAGACGGATGTGGAAAATTGCAGCTGGCATACCCCGGGTGAAGCCTAGAAGGTGCGGAAAGGGAGGCCTATAGCAAACTATCCTCCCAAGATGGTGCACCCAAGTTCCCCGTGTGTGTGGATCTAGCCCCCAGGTGCAGGATTGTGGATCAGCTCTCTGTGGATTTGGGATGCAAGACAGTGTATGGTGAGCATTGGGGAGTATACTCAGCCGACAGGAAGCTGGTATCAGGGAAGAGAGCCTTGGCATCGGGCCATTGTCCTCATGGTTGCTTTTCATTTGTGTACACTCTTCAGGACAAGGTGGCGGGCGAGGGAGGCGTGCCTGGTGGCTGAGTGGAGCGTGTCCACCTGTGCTGAGGCCGTGGGGTCCTGTTTTGTGTTTGGCATCCCTGTGTTCGCGACTGGGAAACAGGCCGGAGCGTGGCCAAGACGGTAAGCTTGGCTGGGCCACCTCCCCCGTGCCAAGCCAGTTGTTCTAGGCTATGAGGGTTGGTGTGGAAATACCATCCGAATGACTGTTCTCGGTCGGGCCGCGGCCCGGCCAGGGACTTGGACGCGGTTGGTGCGTCCGGCGTGCTTGGATCGATGATGAGTCCTCCAATAACATTCCTTGGAAAAGCTGAACAAAATGAGTGAAAACCCATTACCGTCTCGCTCATCGTGACTGAGGTCCGGCACGTTGGCATAGACAGAGACAGAGGTGGCAGGGTCCAGGGAGAGCTGCCGGGGCTTCCAAAACTTGTGCTCCTCATATGCGAATTCCTAGGCCAGGCCGATGCCCACAGCTGAGCTGTGGCTCCGTCCATGTGCGTGTGGCCGCTCGGCATTTTGGCTGAGCCGAATCAGGTGCTCGAAGGGGCTATGCCTACTGGGGCAACAGAGATGTGAGGTGTCCAAGCGCCCTCTTTTAAAAGGTTGGGATGACTTGGAGGCACGAGGTTCTCTGTAGGCACGAGGCATAGCCGTGGCCCTTCTTTTCCTGATGGGACCACTGGGTCAGTGTGTAGCATACGTTATGTCAGGGACAGCGGGGTGGAGTGGAGGACAGGAACAAGGCGGAGGTGGAATGTTGCAGTAGGCAGACCCTTGGTGATGCCTGTAAGGTGCGCAATGCGAAGCCTGTAGCGAACTATCCTCCCAAGATGGCGCGCGCAAGTTCTCCGGGTGTGTGGCCGTAGCCCCCAGATGTGCGGTTCTCGATTAGCTCTCTGTATATTGGGGATGCAGGAGAGTATATCCTGAGCATTGAGGATTTTCCTCAGCCTACAGGAAGCTGGCATCGGAGAGGAGGGGCCTGGCACCGGGCCTTTGTTCTCATGGTTGCTTGTCGTTTGTGTGCACTCTTCAGGAGGAGACGGCGAGCGAGAAGGCTTCCTGGTGGCAGATTGGAGCGTGCCCACCTGTGCTGAGGCCCTTGGGTCCTTTTTTCTGGTTGGAATGCCTGTGTTCGTGACTGGGACAAAGGCCGGTGCGTGGTGAAGACGGTAAGATTTGTTTGTCCACCTCCACCATGTCAAGGCAGTTGTTGGAGGATATGCAGGATTGGCGTGGAAATACCGCCCCCCAAATGTGCTCGGTCGGGCCCAGGCCCGGCCAGGGGCGTGGACGCGGTTGGTGCGTCCGGCGTGCTTGGATCGATGATGAGTCCTCCAATAACATTCCTTGGAAAAGCTGAACAAAATGAGTGAAAACCCACTACCGTCTCGCTCATCGTGACTGAGGTCCAGCACGTTGGCAGAGGCAGAGGAAGAGTTGGCAGGGGCCAGGGATAGCTGCCGGGGCTTCCAATACTTGTCCTCCCCATGAGCGAAATCCTAGGCCCGGCCAATGTGGAAAGGTGGGCTGTGGCCCTGTTCATGTGCGTGTGGCCGCTGAGTATTCTTGGCTGAGCAGAATGAGATGCTCAGCAGAATCAGGCCTGCTGGGGGAACAAGAGGTGTGAGGTGTCCAAGCGCCCTCTTTTAAAAGGTTGGGATGTCTTGGAGGTAAGAGGTGGCCTGGAGAGGGCTAGCCCTGGCCCTCCCTTTCTTATAGGAGCAGTGGGTGAGGGTGCAGCAGACATTCTTGCAGCGGTCAGCCGGGTGGAGTGTGGAGGTTAGAGGGGAGGACAGGTACAAGACGGATGTGGAAAATTGCAGCAGGCATTCCCCGGGTGAGGCCTAGAAGGTGCGGAAAGGGAGGCCTATAGCAAACTATCCTCCCAAGATGGTGGACCCAAGTTCCCCATGTGTGTGGATCTAGCCCCCAGGTGCAGGATTGTGGATCAGCTCTCTGTGGATTGGGGATGCAAGACAGTGTATGGTGAGCATTGGGGAGTATACTCAGCCGACAGGAAGCTGGTATCAGGGAAGAGAGCCTTGGCATCGGGCCATTGTCCTCATGGTTGCTTTTCATTTGTGTACACTCTTCAGGACAAGGTGGCGGGCGAGGGAGGCGTGCCTGGTGGCTGAGTGGAGCGTGTCCACCTGTGCTGAGGCCGTGGGGTCCTGTTTTGTGTTTGGCATCCCTGTGTTCGCGACTGGGAAACAGGCCGGAGCGTGGCCAAGACGGTAAGCTTGGCTGGTCCACCTCCCCCGTGCCAAGCCAGTTGTTGTAGGCTATGAGGGTTGGTGTGGAAATACCATCCCAATGACTGTGCTCGGTCGGGCCGCGGCCCGGCCAGGGACGTGGACGCGGTTGGTGCGTCCGGCGTGCTTGGATCGATGATGAGTCCTCCAATAACATTCCTTGGAAAAGCTGAACAAAATGAGTGAAAACCCATTACCGTCTCGCTCATCGTGACTGAGGTCCGGCACATTGGCATAGACAGAGACAGAGGTGGCAGGGTCCAGGGAGAGCTGCCGGGGCTTCCAAAACTTGTGCTCCTCATATGCGAATTCCTAGGCCAGGCCGATGCCCACAGCTGAGCTGTGGCTCCGTCCATGTGCGTGTGGCCGCTCGGCATTTTGGCTGAGCCGAATCAGGTGCTCGAAGGGGCTATGCCTACTGGGGCAACAGAGATGTGAGGTGTCCAAGCGCCCTCTTTTAAAAGGTTGGGATGACTTGGAGGCACGAGGTTCTCTGTAGGCACGATGCATAGCCGTGGCCCTTCTTTTCCTGATGGGACCACTGGGTCAGTGTGTAGCATACGTTATGTCAGGGACAGCGGGGTGGAGTGGAGGACAGGAACATGGCGGAAGTGGAATGTTGCAGTAGGCAGACCCTTGGTGATGCGTGTAAGGTGCGCAATGCGAAGCCTGTAGCGAACTATCCTCCCAAGATGGCGCGCGCAATTTCTCCGGGTGTGTGGCCGTAGCCCCCAGATGTGCGGTTCTCGATTAGCTCTCTGTATATTGGGGATGCAGGAGAGTATATCCTGAGCATTGAGGATTTTCCTCAGCCTACAGGAAGCTGGCATCGGAGAGGAGGGGTCTGGCACCGGGCCTTTGTTCTCATGGTTGCTTGTCGTTTGTGTGCACTCTTCAGGAGGAGACGGCGAGCGAGAAGGCTTCCTGGTGGCAGATTGGAGCGTGCCCACCTGTGCTGAGGCCCTTGGGTCCTTTTTTCTGGTTGGAATGCCTGTGTTCGTGACTGGGACAAATGCCGGTGCGTGGTGAAGACGGTAAGATTTGTTTCTCCACCTCCACAATGTCAAGGCAGTTGTTGGAGGATATGCAGGATTGGCGTGGAAATACCGCCCCCCAAATGTGCTCGGTCGGGCCCAGGCCCGGCCAGGGGCGTGGACGCGGTTGGTGCGTCCGGCGTGCTTGGATCGATGATGAGTCCTCCAATAACATTCCTTGGAAAAGCTGAACAAAATGAGTGAAAACCCACTACCGTCTCGCTCATCGTGACTGAGGTCCAGCACGTTGGCAGAGGCAGAGACAGAGTTGGCAGGGGCCAGGGATAGCTGCCGGGGCTTCCAATACTTGTCCTCCCCATGAGCGAAATCCTAGGCCCGGCCAATGTGGAAAGGTGGGCTGTGGCCCTGTTCATGTGCGTGTGGCCGCTGAGTATTCTTGGCTGAGCAGAATGAGATGCTCAGCAGAATCAGGCCTGCTGGGGGAACAAGAGGTGTGAGGTGTCCAAGCGCCCTCTTTTAAAAGGTTGGGATGTCTTGGAGGTAAGAGGTGGCCTGGAGAGGGCTAGCCCTGGCCCTCCCTTTCTTATAGGAGCAGTGGGTGAGGGTGCAGCAGACATTCTTGCAGCGGTCAGCGGGGTGGAGTGTGGAGGTTAGAGGGGAGGACAGGTACAAGGCAGATGTGGAAAATTGCAGGAGGCATACCCCGGGTGAAGCCAGAAGGTGCGGAAAGGGAGGCCAATAGCAAACTATCCTCCCAAGATGGCGCACCCAAGTTCCCCGTGTGTGGATCTAGCCCCCAGGTGCGGGATTGTGGATGAGCTCTCTGTGGATTGGGGATGCAAGACAGTGTATGGTGAGCATTGGGGAGGATACTCAGCCGACAGGAAGCTGGTATCAGGGAAGAGAGCCTTGGCATCGGGCCATTGTCCTCATGGTTGCTTTTCATTTGTGTACACTCTTCAGGACAAGGTGGCGGGCGAGGGAGGCGTGCCTGGTGGCTGAGTGGAGCGTGTCCACCTGTGCTGAGGCCGTGGGGTCCTGTTTTGTGTTTGGCATCCCTGTGTTCGCGACTGGGAAACAGGCCGGAGCGTGGCCAAGACGGTAAGCTTGGCTGGGCCACCTCCCCCGTGCCAAGCCACTTGTTCTAGGCTATGAGGGTTGGTGTGGAAATACCATCCGAATGACTGTGCTCGGTCGGGCCGCGGCCCGGCCAGGGACGTGGACGCGTTTGGTGCATCCGGCGTGCTTGGATCGATGATGAGTCCTCCAATAACATTCCTTGGAAAAGCTGAACAAAATGAGTGAAAACCCATTACCGTCTCGCTCATTGTGACTGAGGTCCCGCACGTTGGCATAGTCAGAGACAGAGGTGGCAGGGTCCAGGGAGAGCTGCCGGGGCTTCCAATACTTGTCCTCCTCATATGCGAATTCCTAGTCCAGGCCGATGCCCACAGCTGAGCTGTGACTCCGTCCATGTGCATGTGGCCGCTCGGCATTTTGGCTGAGCCGAATCAGGTGCTCGAAGGGGCTATGCCTACTGGGGCAACAGAGATGTGAGGTGTCCAAGCGCCCTCTTTTAAAAGGTTGGGATGACTTGGAGGCACGAGGTTCTCTGTAGGCACGAGGCATAGCCGTGGCCCTTCGTTTCCTGATGGGATCACTGGGTGAGTGTGTAGCATACGTTATCTCAGGGACAGCGGGGTGGAATGGAGGACAGGAACAAGGCGGAAGTGGAATGTTGCAGTAGGCAGACCCTTCGTGATGCCTGTAAGGTGCGCAATGCGAAGCCTGTAGCGAACTATCCTCCCAAGATGGCGCGCGCAAGTTCTCCGGGTGTGTGGCCGTAGCCCCCAGATGTGCGGTTCTCGATTAGCTCTCTGTATATTGGAGATGCAGGAGAGTATATCCTGAGCATTGAGGATTTTCCTCAGCCTACAGGAAGCTGGCATCGGAGAGGAGGGGCCTGGCACCGGGCCTTTGTTCTCATGGTTGCTTGTCGTTTGTGTGCACTCTTCAGGCGGAGACGGCGAGCGAGAAGGCTTCTTGGTGGCAGATTGGAGCGTGCCCACCTGTGCTGAGGCCCTTGGGTCCTTTTTTCTGGTTGGAATGACTGTGTTCGTGACTGGGACAAAGGCCGGTGCGTGGTGAAGACGGTAAGATTGGTTTGTCCACCTCCACCACGTCAAGGCAGTTGTAGGAGGATATGCAAGATTGGCGTGGGAATACCGCCCCCCAAATGTGCTCGGTCGGGCCCAGGCCCGGCCAGGGGCGTGGACGCGGTTGGTGCGTCCGGCGTGCTTGGATCGATGATGAGTCCTCCAATAACATTCCTTGGAAAAGCTGAACAAAATGAGTGAAAATCCACTACCGTCTCGCTCATCGTGACTGAGGTCCAGCACGTTGGCAGAGGCAGAGGCAGAGTTGGCAGGGGCCAGGGATAGCTGCTGGGGCTTCCAATACTTGTCCTCCCCATGAGCGAAATCCTAGGCCCGGCCAATGTGGAAAGGTGGGCTGTGGCCCTGTTCATGTGCGTGTGGCCGCTGAGTATTCTTGGCTGAGCAGAATGAGATGCTCAGCAGAATCAGGCCTGCTGGGGGAACAAGAGGTGTGAGGTGTCCAAGCGCCCTCTTTTAAAAGGTTGGGATGTCTTGGAGGTAAGAGGTGGCCTGGAGAGGGCTAGCCCTGGCCCTCCCTTTCTTATAGGAGCAGTGGGTGAGGGTGCAGCAGACATTCTTGCAGCGGTCAGCCGGGTGGAGTGTGGAGGTTAGAGGGGAGGACAGGTACAAGACGGATGTGGAAAATTGCAGCAGGCATTCCCCGGGTGAGGCCTAGAAGGTGCGGAAAGGGAGGCCTATAGCAAATTATCCTCCCAAGATGGTGCACCCAAGTTCCCCATGTGTGTGGATCTAGCCCCCAGGTGCAGGATTGTGGATCAGCTCTCTGTGGATTGGGGATGCAAGACAGTGTATGGTGAGCATTGGGGAGTATACTCAGCCGACAGGAAGCTGGTATCAGGGAAGAGAGCCTTGGCATCGGGCCATTGTCCTCATGGTTGCTTTTCATTTGTGTACACTCTTCAGGACAAGGTGGCGGGCGAGGGAGGCGTGCCTGGTGGCTGAGTGGAGCGTGTCCACCTGTGCTGAGGCCGTGGGGTCCTGTTTTGTGTTTGGCATCCCTGTGTTCGCGACTGGGAAACAGGCCGGAGGGTGGCCAAGACGGTAAGCTTGGCTGGTCCACCTCCCCCGTGCCAAGCCAGTTGTTGTAGGCTATGAGGGTTGGTGTGGAAATACCATCCCAATGATTGTGCTCGGTCGGGCCGCGGCCCGGCCAGGGACGTGGACGCGGTTGGTGCGTCCGGCGTGCTTGGATCGATGATGAGTCCTCCAATAACATTCCTTGGAAAAGCTGAACAAAATGAGTGAAAACCCATTACCGTCTCGCTCATCGTGACTGAGGTCCGGCACGTTGGCATAGACAGAGACAGAGGTGGCAGGGTCCAGGGAGAGCTGCCGGGGCTTCCAAAACTTGTGCTCCTCATATGCGAATTCCTAGGCCAGGCCGATGCCCACAGCTGAGCTGTGGCTCCGTCCATGTGCGTGTGGCCGCTCGGCATTTTGGCTGAGCCGAATCAGGTGCTCGAAGGGGCTATGCCTACTGGGGCAACAGAGATGTGAGGTGTCCAAGCGCCCTCTTTTAAAAGGTTGGGATGACTTGGAGGCACGAGGTTCTCTGTAGGCACGAGGCATAGCCGTGGCCCTTCTTTTCCTGATGGGACCACTGGGTCAGTGTGTAGCATACGTTATGTCAGGGACAGCGGGGTGGAGTGGAGGACAGGAACATGGCGGAAGTGGAATGTTGCAGTAGGCAGACCCTTGGTGATGCGTGTAAGGTGCGCAATGCGAAGCCTGTAGCGAACTATCCTCCCAAGATGGCGCGCGCAATTTCTCCGGGTGTGTGGCCGTAGCCCCCAGATGTGCGGTTCTCGATTAGCTCTCTGTATATTGGGGATGCAGGAGAGTATATCCTGAGCATTGAGGATTTTCCTCAGCCTACAGGAAGCTGGCATCGGAGAGGAGGGGCCTGGCACCGGGCCTTTGTTCTCATGGTTGCTTGTCGTTTGTGTGCACTCTTCAGGAGGAGACGGCGAGCGAGAAGGCTTCCTGGTGGCAGATTGGAGCGTGCCCACCTGTGCTGAGGCCCTTGGGTCCTTTTTTCTGGTTGGAATGCCTGTGTTCGTGACTGGGACAAATGCCGGTGCGTGGTGAAGACGGTAAGATTTGTTTCTCCACCTCCACCATGTCAAGGCAGTTGTTGGAGGATATGCAGGATTGGCGTGGAAATACCGCCCCCCAAATGTGCTCGGTCGGGCCCAGGCCCGGCCAGGGGCGTGGACGCGGTTGGTGCGTCCGGCGTGCTTGGATCGATGATGAGTCCTCCAATAACATTCCTTGGAAAAGCTGAACAAAATGAGTGAAAACCCACTACCGTCTCGCTCATCGTGACTGAGGTCCAGCACGTTGGCAGAGGCAGAGGCAGAGTTGGCAGGGGCCAGGGATAGCTGCCGGGGCTTCCAATACTTGTCCTCCCCATGAGCGAAATCCTAGGCCCGGCCAATGTGGAAAGGTGGGCTGTGGCCCTGTTCATGTGCGTGTGGCCGCTGAGTATTCTTGGCTGAGCAGAATGAGATGCTCAGCAGAATCAGGCCTGCTGGGGGAACAAGAGGTGTGAGGTGTCCAAGCGCCCTCTTTTAAAAGGTTGGGATGTCTTGGAGGTAAGAGGTGGCCTGGAGAGGGCTAGCCCTGGCCCTCCCTTTCTTATAGGAGCAGTGGGTGAGGGTGCAGCAGACATTCTTGCAGCGGTCAGCCGGGTGGAGTGTGGAAGTTAGAGGGGAGGACAGGTACAAGACGGATGTGGAAAATTGCAGCTGGCGTACCCCGGGTGAAGCCTAGAAGGTGCGGAAAGGGAGGCCAATAGCAAACTATCCTCCCAAGATGGTGCACCCAAGTTCCCCGTGTGTGTGGATCTAGCCCCCAGGTGCAGGATTGTGGATCAGCTCTCTGTGGATTGGGGATGCAAGACAGTGTATGGTGAGCATTGGGGAGTATACTCAGCCGACAGGAAGCTGGTATCAGGGAAGAGAGCCTTGGCATCGGGCCATTGTCCTCATGGTTGCTTTTCATTTGTGTACACTCTTCAGGACAAGGTGGCGGGCGAGGGAGGCGTGCCTGGTGGCTGAGTGGAGCGTGTCCACCTGTGCTGAGGCCGTGGGGTCCTGTTTTGTGTTTGGCATCCCTGTGTTCGCGACTGGGAAACAGGCCGGAGCGTGGCCAAGACGGTAAGCTTGGCTGGTCCACCTCCCCCGTGCCAAGCCAGTTGTTGTAGGCTATGAGGGTTGGTGTGGAAATACCATCCCAATGACTGTGCTCGGTCGGGCCGCGGCCCGGCCAGGGACGTGGACGCGGTTGGTGCGTCCGGCGTGCTTGGATCGATGATGAGTCCTCCAATAACATTCCTTGGAAAAGCTGAACAAAATGAGTGAAAACCCATTACCGTCTCGCTCATCGTGACTGAGGTCCGGCACGTTGGCATAGACAGAGACAGAGTTGGCAGGGTCCAGGGAGAGCTGCCGGGGCTTCCAAAACTTGTGCTCCTCATATGCGAATTCCTAGGCCAGGCCGATGCCCACAGCTGAGCTGTGGCTCCGTCCATGTGCGTGTGGCCGCTCGGCATTTTGGCTGAGCCGAATCAGGTGCTCGAAGGGGCTATGCCTACTGGGGCAACAGAGATGTGAGGTGTCCAAGCGCCCTCTTTTAAAAGGTTGGGATGACTTGGAGGCACGAGGTTCTCTGTAGGCACGAGGCATAGCCGTGGCCCTTCTTTTCCTGATGGGACCACTGGGTCAGTGTGTAGCATACGTTATGTCAGGGACACCGGGGTGGAGTGGAGGACAGGAATAAGGCGGAAGTGGAATGTTGCAGTAGGCAGACCCTTGGTGATGCCTGTAAGGTGCGCAATGCGAAGCCTGTAGCGAACTATCCTCCCAAGATGGCGCGCGCAAGTTCTCCGGGTGTGTGGCCATAGCCCCCAGATGTGCGGTTCTCGATTAGCTCTCTGTATATTGGGGATGCAGGAGAGTATATCCTGAGCATTGAGGATTTTCCTCAGCCTACAGGAAGCTGGCATCAGAGAGGAGGGGCCTGGCACCGGGCCTTTGTTCTCATGGTTGCTTGTCGTTTGTGTGCACTCTTCAGGAGGAGACGGCGAGCGAGAAGGCTTCCTGGTGGCAGATTGGAGCGTGCCCACCTGTGCTGAGGCCCTTGGGTCCTTTTTTCTGGTTGGAATGCCTGTGTTCGTGACTGGGACAAAGGCCGGTGCGTGGTGAAGACGGTAAGATTTGTTTGTCCACCTCCACCATGTCAAGGCAGTTGTTGGAGGATATGCAGGATTGGCGTGGAAATACCGCCCCCCAAATGTGCTCGGTCGGGCCCAGGCCCGGCCAGGGGCGTGGATGCGGTTGGTGCGTCCGGCGTGCTTGGATCGATGATGAGTCCTCCAATAACATTCCTTGGAAAAGCTGAACAAAATGAGTGAAAACCCACTACCGTCTCGCTCATCGTGACTGAGGTCCAGCACGTTGGCAGAGGCAGAGACAGAGTTGGCAGGGGCCAGGGATAGCTGCCGGGGCTTCCAATACTTGTCCTCCCCATGAGCGAAATCCTAGGCCCGGCCAATGTGGAAAGGTGGGCTGTGGCCCTGTTCATGTGCGTGTGGCCGCTGAGTATTCTTGGCTGAGCAGAATGAGATGCTCAGCAGAATCAGGCCTGCTGGGGGAACAAGAGGTGTGAGGTGTCCAAGCGCCCTCTTTTAAAAGGTTGGGATGTCTTGGAGGTAAGAGGTGGCCTGGAGAGGGCTAGCCCTGGCCCTCCCTTTCTTATAGGAGCAGTGGGTGAGGGTGCAGCAGACATTCTTGCAGCGGTCAGCGGGGTGGAGTGTGGAGGTTAGAGGGGAGGACAGGTACAAGGCAGATGTGGAAAATTGCAGCAGGCATACCCCGGGTGAAGCCAGAAGGTGCGGAAAGGGAGGCCAATAGCAAACTATCCTCCCAAGATGGCGCACCCAAGTTCCCCGTGTGTGGATCTAGCCCCCAGGTGCAGGATTGTGGATGAGCTCTCTGTGGATTGGGGATGCAAGACAGTGTATGGTGAGCATTGGGGAGGATACTCAGCCGACAGGAAGCTGGTATCAGGGAAGAGAGCCTTGGCATCGGGCCATTGTCCTCATGGTTGCTTTTCATTTGTGTACACTCTTCAGGACAAGGTGGCGGGCGAGGGAGGCGTGCCTGGTGGCTGAGTGGAGCGTGTCCACCTGTGCTGAGGCCGTGGGGTCCTGTTTTGTGTTTGGCATCCCTGTGTTCGCGACTGGGAAACAGGCCGGAGCGTGGCCAAGACGGTAAGCTTGGCTGGGCCACCTCCCCCGTGCCAAGCCACTTGTTCTAGGCTATGAGGGTTGGTGTGGAAATACCATCCGAATGACTGTGCTCGGTCGGGCCGCGGCCCGGCCAGGGACGTGGACGCGTTTGGTGCATCCGGCGTGCTTGGATCGATGATGAGTCCTCCAATAACATTCCTTGGAAAAGCTGAACAAAATGAGTGAAAACCCATTACCGTCTCGCTCATTGTGACTGAGGTCCCGCACGTTGGCATAGTCAGAGACAGAGGTGGCAGGGTCCAGGGAGAGCTGCCGGGGCTTCCAATACTTGTCCTCCTCATATGCGAATTCCTAGTCCAGGCCGATGCCCACAGCTGAGCTGTGACTCCGTCCATGTGCATGTGGCCGCTCGGCATTTTGGCTGAGCCGAATCAGGTGCTCGAAGGGGCTATGCCTACTGGGGCAACAGAGATGTGAGGTGTCCAAGCGCCCTCTTTTAAAAGGTTGGGATGACTTGGAGGCACGAGGTTCTCTGTAGGCACGAGGCATAGCCGTGGCCCTTCGTTTCCTGATGGGATCACTGGGTGAGTGTGTAGCATACGTTATCTCAGGGACAGCGGGGTGGAATGGAGGACAGGAACAAGGCGGAAGTGGAATGTTGCAGTAGGCAGACCCTTCGTGATGCCTGTAAGGTGCGCAATGCGAAGCCTGTAGCGAACTATCCTCCCAAGATGGCGCGCGCAAGTTCTCCGGGTGTGTGGCCGTAGCCCCCAGATGTGCGGTTCTCGATTAGCTCTCTGTATATTGGAGATGCAGGAGAGTATATCCTGAGCATTGAGGATTTTCCTCAGCCTACAGGAAGCTGGCATCGGAGAGGAGGGGCCTGGCACCGGGCCTTTGTTCTCATGGTTGCTTGTCGTTTGTGTGCACTCTTCAGGCGGAGACGGCGAGCGAGAAGGCTTCTTGGTGGCAGATTGGAGCGTGCCCACCTGTGCTGAGGCCCTTGGGTCCTTTTTTCTGGTTGGAATGCCTGTGTTCGTGACTGGGACAAAGGCCGGTGCGTGGTGAAGACGGTAAGATTTGTTTGTCCACCTCCACCATGTCAAGGCAGTTGTTGGAGGATATGCAGGATTGGCGTGGAAATACCGCCCCCCAAATGTGCTCGGTCGGGCCCAGGCCCGGCCAGGGGCGTGGACGCGGTTGGTGCGTCCGGCGTGCTTGGATCGATGATGAGTCCTCCAATAACATTCCTTGGAAAAGCTGAACAAAATGAGTGAAAACCCACTACCGTCTCGCTCATCGTGACTGAGGTCCAGCACGTTGGTAGAGGCAGAGGCAGAGGCAGAGTTGGCAGGGGCCAGGGATAGCTGCCGGGGCTTCCAATACTTGTCCTCCCCATGAGCGAAATCCTAGGCCCGGCCAATGTGGAAAGGTGGGCTGTGGCCCTGTTCATGTGCGTGTGGCCGCTGAGTATTCTTGGCTGAGCAGAATGAGATGCTCAGCAGAATCAGGCCTGCTGGGGGAACAAGAGGTGTGAGGTGTCCAAGCGCCCTCTTTTAAAAGGTTGGGATGTCTTGGAGGTAAGAGGTGGCCTGGAGAGGGCTAGCCCTGGCCCTCCCTTTCTTATAGGAGCAGTGGGTGAGGGTGCAGCAGACATTCTTGCAGCGGTCAGCGGGGTGGAGTGTGGAGGTTAGAGGGGAGGACAGGTACAAGGCAGATGTGGAAAATTGCAGCAGGCATACCCCGGGTGAAGCCTAGAAGGTGCGGAAAGGGAGGCCAATAGCAAACTATCCTCCCAAGATGGCGCACCCAAGTTCCCCGTGTGTGGATCTAGCCCCCAGGTGCAGGATTGTGGATGAGCTCTCTGTGGATTGGGGATGCAAGACAGTGTATGGTGAGCATTGGGGAGGATACTCAGCCGACAGGAAGCTGGTATCAGGGAAGAGAGCCTTGGCATCGGGCCATTGTCCTCATGGTTGCTTTTCATTTGTGTACACTCTTCAGGACAAGGTGGCGGGCGAGGGAGGCGTGCCTGGTGGCTGAGTGGAGCGTGTCCACCTGTGCTGAGGCCGTGGGGTCCTGTTTTGTGTTTGGCATCCCTGTGTTCGCGACTGGGAAACAGGCCGGAGCGTGGCCAAGACGGTAAGCTTGGCTGGGCCACCTCCCCCGTGCCAAGCCAGTTCTTCTAGGCTATGAGGGTTGGTGTGGAAATACCATCCGAATGACTGTGCTCGGTCGGGCCGCGGCCCGACCAGAGACGTGGATGCGTTTGGTGCATCCGGCGTGCTTGGAGCGATGATGAGTCCTCCAATAACATTCCTTGGAAAAGCTGAACAAAATGAGTGAAAACCCATTACCGTCTCGCTCATTGTGACTGAGGTCCCGCACGTTGGCATAGTCAGAGACAGAGGTGGCAGGGTCCAGGGAGAGCTGCCGGGGCTTCCAATACTTGTCCTCCTCATATGCGAATTCCTAGTCCAGGCCGATGCCCACAGCTGAGCTGTGACTCCGTTCATGTGCATGTGGCCGCTCGGCATTTTGGCTGAGCCGAATCAGGTGCTCGAAGGGGCTATGCCTACTGGGGCAACACAGATGTGAGGTGTCCAAGCGCCCTCTTTTAAAAGGTTGGGATGACTTGGAGGCACGAGGTTCTCTGTAGGCACGAGGCATAGCCGTGGCCCTTCGTTTCCTGATGGGATCACTGGGTGAGTGTGTAGCATACGTTATCTCAGGGACAGCGGGGTGGAATGGAGGACAGGAACAAGGCGGAAGTGGAATGTTGCAGTAGGCAGACCCTTCGTGATGCCTGTAAGGTGCGCAATGCGAAGCCTGTAGCGAACTATCCTCCCAAGATGGCGCGCGCAAGTTCTCCGGGTGTGTGGCCGTAGCCCCCAGATGTGCGGTTCTCGATTAGCTCTCTGTATATTGGAGATGCAGGAGAGTATATCCTGAGCATTGAGGATTTTCCTCAGCCTACAGGAAGCTGGCATCGGAGAGGAGGGGCCTGGCACCGGGCCTTTGTTCTCATGGTTGCTTGTCGTTTGTGTGCACTCTTCAGGCGGAGACGGCGAGCGAGAAGGCTTCTTGGTGGCAGATTGGAGCGTGCCCACCTGTGCTGAGGCCCTTGTGTCCTTTTTTCTGGTTGGAATGACTGTGTTCGTGACTGGGACAAAGGCCGGTGCGTGGTGAAGACGGTAAGATTGGTTTGTCCACCTCCACCACGTCAAGGCAGTTGTAGGAGGATGTGCAAGATTGGCGTGGAAATACCGTCCCCCAAATGTGCTCGGTCGGGCCCAGGCCCGGCCAGGGGCGTGGACGCGGTTGGTGCGTCCGGCGTGCTTGGATCGATGATGAGTCCTCCAATAACATTCCTTGGAAAAGCTGAACAAAATGATTGAAAACCCACTACCGTCTCGCTCATCGTGACTGAGGTCCAGCACGTTGGCAGAGGCAGAGGCAGAGTTGGCAGGGGCCAGGGATAGCTGCCGGGGCTTCCAATACTTGTCCTCCCCATGAGCGAAATCCTAGGCCCGGCCAATGTGGAAAGGTGGGCTGTGGCCCTGTTCATGTGCGTGTGGCCGCTGAGTATTCTTGGCTGAGCAGAATGAGATGCTCAGCAGAACCAGGCCTGCTGGGGGAACAAGAGGTGTGAGGTGTCCAAGCGCCCTCTTTTAAAAGGTTGGGATGTCTTGGAGGTAAGAGGTGGCCTGGAGAGGGCTAGCCCTGGCCCTCCCTTTCTTATAGGAGCAGTGGGTGAGGGTGCAGCAGACATTCTTGCAGCGGTCAGCCGGGTGGAGTGTGGAAGTTAGAGGGGAGGACAGGTACAAGACGGATGTGGAAAATTGCAGCTGGCATACCCCGGGTGAAGCCTAGAAGGTGCGGAAAGGGAGGCCTATAGCAAACTATCCTCCCAAGATGGTGCACCCAAGTTCCCCGTGTGTGTGGATCTAGCCCCCAGGTGCAGGATTGTGGATCAGCTCTCTGTGGATTGGGGATGCAAGACAGTGTATGGTGAGCATTGGGGAGTATACTCAGCCGACAGGAAGCTGGTATCAGGGAAGAGAGCCTTGGCATCGGGCCATTGTCCTCATGGTTGCTTTTCATTTGTGTACACTCTTCAGGACAAGGTGGCGGGTGAGGGAGGCGTGCCTGGTGGCTGAGTGGAGCGTGTCCACCTGTGCTGAGGCCGTGGGGTCCTGTTTTGTGTTTGGCATCCCTGTGTTCGCGACTGGGAAACAGGCCGGAGCGTGGCCAAGACGGTAAGCTTGGCTGGGCCACGTCCCCCGTGCCAAGCCAGTTGTTCTAGGCTATGAGGGTTGGTGTGGAAATACCATCCGAATGACTGTGCTCGGTCGGGCCGCGGCCCGGCCAGGGACGTGGACGCGGTTGGTGCATCCGGCGTGCTTGGATCGATGATGAGTCCTCCAATAACATTCCTTGGAAAAGCTGAACAAAATGAGTGAAAACCCATTACCGTCTCGCTCATCGTGACTGAGGTCCGGCACGTTGGCATAGACAGAGACAGAGGTGGCAGGGTCCAGGGAGAGCTGCCGGGGCTTCCAAAACTTGTGCTCCTCATATGCGAATTCCTAGTCCAGGCCGATGCCCACAGCTGAGCTGTGGCTCCGTCCATGTGCGTGTGGCCGCTCGGCATTTTGGCTGAGCCGAATCAGGTGCTCGAAGGGGCTATGCCTACTGGGGCAACAGAGATGTGAGGTGTCCAAGCGCCCTCTTTTAAAAGGTTGGGATGACTTGGAGGCACGAGGTTCTCTGTAGGCACGAGGCATAGCCGTGGCCCTTCTTTTCCTGATGGGACCACTGGGTCAGTGTGTAGCATACGTTATCTCAGGGACAGCGGGGTGGAGTGGAGGACAGGAACAAGGCGGAAGTGGAATGTTGCAGTAGGCAGACCCTTGGTGATGCCTGTAAGGTGCGCAATGCGAAGCCTGTAGCGAACTATCCTCCCAAGATGGCGCGCGCAAGTTCTCCGGGTGTGTGGCCGTAGCCCCCAGATGTGCGGTTCTCGATTAGCTCTCTGTATATTGGGGATGCAGGAGAGTATATCCTGAGCATTGAGGATTTTCCTCAGCCTACAGGAAGCTGGCATCGGAGAGGAGGGGCCTGGCACCGGGCCTTTGTTCTCATGGTTGCTTGTCGTTTGTGTGCACTCTTCAGGAGGAGACGGCGAGCGAGAAGGCTTCCTGGTGGCAGATTGGAGCGTGCCCACCTGTGCTGAGGCCCTTGGGTCCTTTTTTCTGGTTGGAATGCCTGTGTTCGTGACTGGGACAAAGGCCGGTGCGTGGTGAAGACGGTAAGATTTGTTTGTCCACCTCCACCATGTCAAGGCAGTTGTTGGAGGATATGCAGGATTGGCGTGGAAATACCGCCCCCCAAATGTGCTCGGTCGGGCCCAGGCCCGGCCAGGGGCGTGGACGCGGTTGGTGCGTCCGGCGTGCTTGGATCGATGATGAGTCCTCCAATAACATTCCTTGGAAAAGCTGAACAAAATGAGTGAAAATCCACTACCGTCTCGCTCATCGTGACTGAGGTCCAGCACGTTGGCAGAGGCAGAGGCAGAGTTGGCAGGGGCCAGGGATAGCTGCCGGGGCTTCCAATACTTGTCCTCCCCATGAGCGAAATCCTAGGCCCGGCCAATGTGGAAAGGTGGGCTGTGGCCCTGTTCATGTGCGTGTGGCCGCTGAGTATTCTTGGCTGAGCAGAATGAGATGCTCAGCAGAATCAGGCCTGCTGGGGGAACAAGAGGTGTGAGGTGTCCAAGCGCCCTCTTTTAAAAGGTTGGGATGTCTTGGAGGTAAGAGGTGGCCTGGAGAGGGCTAGCCCTGGCCCTCCCTTTCTTATAGGAGCAGTGGGTGAGGGTGCAGCAGACATTCTTGCAGCGGTCAGCCGGGTGGAGTGTGGAGGTTAGATGGGAGGACAGGTACAAGACGGATGTGGAAAATTGCAGCAGGCATTCCCCGGGTGAGGCCTAGAAGGTGCGGAAAGGGAGGCCTATAGCAAACTATCCTCCCAAGATGGTGCACCCAAGTTCCCCATGTGTGTGGATCTAGCCCCCAGGTGCAGGATTGTGGATCAGCTCTCTGTGGATTGGGGATGCAAGACAGTGTATGGTGAGCATTGGGGAGTATACTCAGCCGACAGGAAGCTGGTATCAGGGAAGAGAGCCTTGGCATCGGGCCATTGTCCTCATGGTTGCTTTTCATTTGTGTACACTCTTCAGGACAAGGTGGCGGGCGAGGGAGGCGTGCCTGGTGGCTGAGTGGAGCGTGTCCACCTGTGCTGAGGCCGTGGGGTCCTGTTTTGTGTTTGGCATCCCTGTGTTCGCGACTGGGAAACAGGCCGGAGCGTGGCCAAGACGGTAAGCTTGGCTGGTCCACCTCCCCCGTGCCAAGCCAGTTGTTGTAGGCTATGAGGGTTGGTGTGGAAATACCATCCCAATGACTGTGCTCGGTCGGGCCGCGGCCCGGCCAGGGACGTGGACGCGGTTGGTGCGTCCGGCGTGCTTGGATCGATGATGAGTCCTCCAATAACATTCCTTGGAAAAGCTGAACAAAATGAGTGAAAACCCATTACCGTCTCGCTCATCGTGACTGAGGTCCGGCACGTTGGCATAGACAGAGACAGAGTTGGCAGGGTCCAGGGAGAGCTGCCGGGGCTTCCAAAACTTGTGCTCCTCATATGCGAATTCCTAGGCCAGGCCGATGCCCACAGCTGAGCTGTGGCTCCGTCCATGTGCGTGTGGCCGCTCGGCATTTTGGCTGAGCCGAATCAGGTGTTCGAAGGGGCTATGCCTACTGGGGCAACAGAGATGTGAGGTGTCCAAGCTCCCTCTTTTAAAAGGTTGGGATGACTTGGAGGCACGAGGTTCTCTGTAGGCACGAGGCATAGCCGTGGCCCTTCTTTTCCTGATGGGACCACTGGGTCAGTGTGTAGCATACGTTATGTCAGGGACACCGGGGTGGAGTGGAGGACAGGAATAAGGCGGAAGTGGAATGTTGCAGTAGGCAGACCCTTGGTGATGCCTGTAAGGTGCGCAATGCGAAGCCTGTAGCGAACTATCCTCCCAAGATGGCGCGCGCAAGTTCTCCGGGTGTGTGGCCGTAGCCCCCAGATGTGCGGTTCTCGATTAGCTCTCTGTATATTGGGGATGCAGGAGAGTATATCCTGAGCATTGAGGATTTTCCTCAGCCTACAGGAAGCTGGCATCAGAGAGGAGGGGCCTGGCACCGGGCCTTTGTTCTCATGGTTGCTTGTCGTTTGTGTGCACTCTTCAGGAGGAGACGGCGAGCGAGAAGGCTTCCTGGTGGCAGATTGGAGCGTGCCCACCTGTGCTGAGGCCCTTGGGTCCTTTTTTCTGGTTGGAATGCCTGTGTTCGTGACTGGGACAAAGGCCGGTGCGTGGTGAAGACGGTAAGATTTGTTTGTCCACCTCCACCATGTCAAGGCAGTTGTTGGAGGATATGCAGGATTGGCGTGGAAATACCGCCCCCCAAATGTGCTCGGTCGGGCCCAGGCCCGGCCAGGGGCGTGGATGCGGTTGGTGCGTCCGGCGTGCTTGGATCGATGATGAGTCCTCCAATAACATTCCTTGGAAAAGCTGAACAAAATGAGTGAAAACCCACTACCGTCTCGCTCATCGTGACTGAGGTCCAGCACGTTGGCAGAGGCAGAGACAGAGTTGGCAGGGGCCAGGGATAGCTGCCGGGGCTTCCAATACTTGTCCTCCCCATGAGCGAAATCCTAGGCCCGGCCAATGTGGAAAGGTGGGCTGTGGCCCTGTTCATGTGCGTGTGGCCGCTGAGTATTCTTGGCTGAGCAGAATGAGATGCTCAGCAGAATCAGGCCTGCTGGGGGAACAAGAGGTGTGAGGTGTCCAAGCGCCCTCTTTTAAAAGGTTGGGATGTCTTGGAGGTAAGAGGTGGCCTGGAGAGGGCTAGCCCTGGCCCTCCCTTTCTTATAGGAGCAGTGGGTGAGGGTGCAGCAGACATTCTTGCAGCGGTCAGCGGGGTGGAGTGTGGAGGTTAGAGGGGAGGACAGGTACAAGGCAGATGTGGAAAATTGCAGCAGGCATACCCCGGGTGAAGCCAGAAGGTGCGGAAAGGGAGGCCAATAGCAAACTATCCTCCCAAGATGGCGCACCCAAGTTCCCCGTGTGTGGATCTAGCCCCCAGGTGCAGGATTGTGGATGAGCTCTCTGTGGATTGGGGATGCAAGACAGTGTATGGTGAGCATTGGGGAGGATACTCAGCCGACAGGAAGCTGGTATCAGGGAAGAGAGCCTTGGCATCGGGCCATTGTCCTCATGGTTGCTTTTCATTTGTGTACACTCTTCAGGACAAGGTGGCGGGCGAGGGAGGCGTGCCTGGTGGCTGAGTGGAGCGTGTCCACCTGTGCTGAGGCCGTGGGGTCCTGTTTTGTGTTTGGCATCCCTGTGTTCGCGACTGGGAAACAGGCCGGAGCGTGGCCAAGACGGTAAGCTTGGCTGGGCCACCTCCCCCGTGCCAAGCCACTTGTTCTAGGCTATACGGGTTGGTGTGGAAATACCATCCGAATGACTGTGCTCGGTCGGGCCGCGGCCCGGCCAGGGACGTGGACGCGTTTGGTGCATCCGGCGTGCTTGGATCGATGATGAGTCCTCCAATAACATTCCTTGGAAAAGCTGAACAAAATGAGTGAAAACCCATTACCGTCTCGCTCATTGTGACTGAGGTCCCGCACATTGGCATAGTCAGAGACAGAGGTGGCAGGGTCCAGGGAGAGCTGCCGGGGCTTCCAATACTTGTCCTCCTCATATGCGAATTCCTAGTCCAGGCCGATGCCCACAGCTGAGCTGTGACTCCGTCCATGTGCATGTGGCCGCTCGGCATTTTGGCTGAGCCGAATCAGGTGCTCGAAGGGGCTATGCCTACTGGGGCAACAGAGATGTGAGGTGTCCAAGCGCCCTCTTTTAAAAGGTTGGGATGTCTTGGAGGCACGAGGTTCTCTGTAGGCACGAGGCATAGCCGTGGCCCTTCGTTTCCTGATGGGATCACTGGGTGAGTGTGTAGCATACGTTATCTCAGGGACAGCGGGGTGGAATGGAGGACAGGAACAAGGCGGAAGTGGAATGTTGCAGTAGGCAGACCCTTCGTGATGCCTGTAAGGTGCGCAATGCGAAGCCTGTAGCGAACTATCCTCCCAAGATGGCGCGCACAAGTTCTCCGGGTGTGTGGCCGTAGCCCCCAGATGTGCGGTTCTCGATTAGCTCTCTGTATATTGGAGATGCAGGAGAGTATATCCTGAGCATTGAGGATTTTCCTCAGCCTACAGGAAGCTGGCATCGGAGAGGAGGGGCCTGGCACCGGGCCTTTGTTCTCATGGTTGCTTGTCGTTTGTGTGCACTCTTCAGGCGGAGACGGCGAGCGAGAAGGCTTCTTGGTGGCAGATTGGAGCGTGCCCACCTGTGCTGAGGCCCTTGGGTCCTTTTTTCTGGTTGGAATGACTGTGTTCGTGACTGGGACAAAGGCCGGTGCGTGGTGAAGACGGTAAGATTGGTTTGTCCACCTCCACCACGTCAAGGCAGTTGTAGGAGGATATGCAAGATTGGCGTGGAAATACCGCCCCCCAAATGTGCTCGGTCGGGCCCAGGCCCGGCCAGGGGCGTGGACGCGGTTGGTGCGTCCGGCGTGCTTGGATCGATGATGAGTCCTCCAATAACATTCCTTGGAAAAGCTGAACAAAATGATTGAAAACCCACTACCGTCTCGCTCATCGTGACTGAGGTCCAGCACGTTGGCAGAGGCAGAGGCAGAGTTGGCAGGGGCCAGGGATAGCTGCCGGGGCTTCCAATACTTGTCCTCCCCATGAGCGAAATCCTAGGCCCGGCCAATGTGGAAAGGTGGGCTGTGGCCCTGTTCATGTGCGTGTGGCCGCTGAGTATTCTTGGCTGAGCAGAATGAGATGCTCAGCAGAACCAGGCCTGCTGGGGGAACAAGAGGTGTGAGGTGTCCAAGCGCCCTCTTTTAAAAGGTTGGGATGTCTTGGAGGTAAGAGGTGGCCTGGAGAGGGCTAGCCCTGGCCCTCCCTTTCTTATAGGAGCAGTGGGTGAGGGTGCAGCAGACATTCTTGCAGCGGTCAGCCGGGTGGAGTGTGGAAGTTAGAGGGGAGGACAGGTACAAGACGGATGTGGAAAATTGCAGCTGGCATACCCCGGGTGAAGCCTAGAAGGTGCGGAAAGGGAGGCCTATAGCAAACTATCCTCCCAAGATGGTGCACCCAAGTTCCCCGTGTGTGTGGATCTAGCCCCCAGGTGCAGGATTGTGGATCAGCTCTCTGTGGATTGGGGATGCAAGACAGTGTATGGTGAGCATTGGGGAGTATACTCAGCCGACAGGAAGCTGGTATCAGGGAAGAGAGCCTTGGCATCGGGCCATTGTCCTCATGGTTGCTTTTCATTTGTGTACACTCTTCAGGACAAGGTGGCGGGCGAGGGAGGCGTGCCTGGTGGCTGAGTGGAGCGTGTCCACCTGTGCTGAGGCCGTGGGGTCCTGTTTTGTGTTTGGCATCCCTGTGTTCGCGACTGGGAAACAGGCCGGAGGGTGGCCAAGACGGTAAGCTTGGCTGGTCCACCTCCCCCGTGCCAAGCCAGTAGTTGTAGGCTATGAGGGTTGGTGTGGAAATACCATCCCAATGACTGTGCTCGGTCGGGCCGCGGCCCGGCCAGGGACGTGGACGCGGTTGGTGCGTCCGGCGTGCTTGGATCGATGATGAGTCCTCCAATAACATTCCTTGGAAAAGCTGAACAAAATGAGTGAAAACCCATTACCGTCTCGCTCATCGTGACTGAGGTCCGGCACGTTGGCATAGACAGAGACAGAGGTGGCAGGGTCCAGGGAGAGCTGCCGGGGCTTCCAAAACTTGTGCTCCTCATATGCGAATTCCTAGGCCAGGCCGATGCCCACAGCTGAGCTGTGGATCCGTCCATGTGCGTGTGGCCGCTCGGCATTTTGGCTGAGCCGAATCAGGTGCTCGAAGGGGCTATGCCTACTGGGGCAACAGAGATGTGAGGTGTCCAAGCGCCCTCTTTTAAAAGGTTGGGATGACTTGGAGGCACGAGGTTCTCTGTAGGCACGAGGCATAGCCGTGGCCCTTCTTTTCCTGATGGGACCACTGGGTCAGTGTGTAGCATACGTTATGTCAGGGACAGCGGGGTGGAGTGGAGGACAGGAATAAGGCGGAAGTGGAATGTTGCAGTAGGCAGACCCTTGGAGATGCCTGTAAGGTGCGCAATGCGAAGCCTGTAGCGAACTATCCTCCCAAGATGGCGCGCGCAAGTTCTCCGGGTGTGTGGCCGTAGCCCCCAGATGTGCGGTTCTCGATTAGCTCTCTGTATATTGGGGATGCAGGAGAGTATATCCTGAGCATTGAGGATTTTCCTCAGCCTACAGGAAGCTGGCATCGGAGAGGAGGGGCCTGGCACCGGGCCTTTGTTCTCATGGTTGCTTGTCGTTTGTGTGCACTCTTCAGGAGGAGACGGCGAGCGAGAAGGCTTCTTGGTGGCAGATTGGAGCGTGCCCACCTGTGCTGAGGCCCTTGGGTCCTTTTTTCTGGTTGGAATGCCTGTGTTCGTGACTGGGACAAAGGCCGGTGCGTGGTGAAGACGGTAAGATTTGTTTGTCCACCTCCACCATGTCAAGGCAGTTGTTGGAGGATATGCAGGATTGGCGTGGAAATCCCGCCCCCCAAATGTGCTCGGTCGGGCCCAGGCCCGGCCAGGGGCGTGGACGCGGTTGGTGCGTCCGGCGTGCTTGGATCGATGATGAGTCCTCCAATAACATTCCTTGGAAAAGCTGAACAAAATGAGTGAAAACCCACTACCGTCTCGCTCATCGTGACTGAGGTCCAGCACGTTGGTAGAGGCAGAGGCAGAGGCAGAGTTGGCAGGGGCCAGGGATAGCTGCCGGGGCTTCCAATACTTGTCCTCCCCATGAGCGAAATCCTAGGCCCGGCCAATGTGGAAAGGTGGGCTGTGGCCCTGTTCATGTGCGTGTGGCCGCTGAGTATTCTTGGCTGAGCAGAATGAGATGCTCAGCAGAATCAGGCCTGCTGGGGGAACAAGAGGTGTGAGGTGTCCAAGCGCCCTCTTTTAAAAGGTTGGGATGTCTTGGAGGTAAGAGGTGGCCTGGAGAGGGCTAGCCCTGGCCCTCCCTTTCTTATAGGAGCAGTGGGTGAGGGTGCAGCAGACATTCTTGCAGCGGTCAGCGGGGTGGAGTGTGGAGGTTAGAGGGGAGGACAGGTACAAGGCAGATGTGGAAAATTGCAGCAGGCATACCCCGGGTGAAGCCTAGAAGGTGCGGAAAGGGAGGCCAATAGCAAACTATCCTCCCAAGATGGCGCACCCAAGTTCCCCGTGTGTGGATCTAGCCCCCAGGTGCAGGATTGTGGATGAGCTCTCTGTGGATTGGGGATGCAAGACAGTGTATGGTGAGCATTGGGGAGGATACTCAGCCGACAGGAAGCTGGTATCAGGGAAGAGAGCCTTGGCATCGGGCCATTGTCCTCATGGTTGCTTTTCATTTGTGTACACTCTTCAGGACAAGGTGGCGGGCGAGGGAGGCGTGCCTGGTGGCTGAGTGGAGCGTGTCCACCTGTGCTGAGGCCGTGGGGTCCTGTTTTGTGTTTGGCATCCCTGTGTTCGCGACTGGGAAACAGGCCGGAGCGTGGCCAAGACGGTAAGCTTGGCTGGGCCACCTCCCCCGTGCCAAGCCAGTTCTTCTAGGCTATGAGGGTTGGTGTGGAAATACCATCCGAATGACTGTGCTCGGTCGGGCCGCGGCCCGACCAGAGACGTGGATGCGTTTGGTGCATCCGGCGTGCTTGGAGCGATGATGAGTCCTCCAATAACATTCCTTGGAAAAGCTGAACAAAATGAGTGAAAACCCATTACCGTCTCGCTCATTGTGACTGAGGTCCCGCACGTTGGCATAGTCAGAGACAGAGGTGGCAGGGTCCAGGGAGAGCTGCCGGGGCTTCCAATACTTGTCCTCCTCATATGCGAATTCCTAGTCCAGGCCGATGCCCACAGCTGAGCTGTGACTCCGTTCATGTGCATGTGGCCGCTCGGCATTTTGGCTGAGCCGAATCAGGTGCTCGAAGGGGCTATGCCTACTGGGGCAACAGAGATGTGAGGTGTCCAAGCGCCCTCTTTTAAAAGGTTGGGATGACTTGGAGGCACGAGGTTCTCTGTAGGCACGAGGCATAGCCGTGGCCCTTCGTTTCCTGATGGGATCACTGGGTGAGTGTGTAGCATACGTTATCTCAGGGACAGCGGGGTGGAATGGAGGACAGGAACAAGGCGGAAGTGGAATGTTGCAGTAGGCAGACCCTTCGTGATGCCTGTAAGGTGCGCAATGCGAAGCCTGTAGCGAACTATCCTCCCAAGATGGCGCGCGCAAGTTCTCCGGGTGTGTGGCCGTAGCCCCCAGATGTGCGGTTCTCGATTAGCTCTCTGTATATTGGAGATGCAGGAGAGTATATCCTGAGCATTGAGGATTTTCCTCAGCCTACAGGAAGCTGGCATCGGAGAGGAGGGGCCTGGCACCGGGCCTTTGTTCTCATGGTTGCTTGTCGTTTGTGTGCACTCTTCAGGCGGAGACGGCGAGCGAGAAGGCTTCTTGGTGGCAGATTGGAGCGTGCCCACCTGTGCTGAGGCCCTTGTGTCCTTTTTTCTGGTTGGAATGACTGTGTTCGTGACTGGGACAAAGGCCGGTGCGTGGTGAAGACGGTAAGATTTGTTTGTCCACCTCCACCACGTCAAGGCAGTTGTAGGAGGATATGCAAGATTGGCGTGGAAATACCGTCCCCCAAATGTGCTCGGTCGGGCCCAGGCCCGGCCAGGGGCGTGGACGCGGTTGGTGCGTCCGGCGTGCTTGGATCGATGATGAGTCCTCCAATAACATTCCTTGGAAAAGCTGAACAAAATGATTGAAAACCCACTACCGTCTCGCTCATCGTGACTGAGGTCCAGCACGTTGGCAGAGGCAGAGGCAGAGTTGGCAGGGGCCAGGGATAGCTGCCGGGGCTTCCAATACTTGTCCTCCCCATGAGCGAAATCCTAGGCCCGGCCAATGTGGAAAGGTGGGCTGTGGCCCTGTTCATGTGCGTGTGGCCGCTGAGTATTCTTGGCTGAGCAGAATGAGATGCTCAGCAGAACCAGGCCTGCTGGGGGAACAAGAGGTGTGAGGTGTCCAAGCGCCCTCTTTTAAAAGGTTGGGATGTCTTGGAGGTAAGAGGTGGCCTGGAGAGGGCTAGCCCTGGCCCTCCCTTTCTTATAGGAGCAGTGGGTGAGGGTGCAGCAGACATTCTTGCAGCGGTCAGCCGGGTGGAGTGTGGAAGTTAGAGGGGAGGACAGGTACAAGACGGATGTGGAAAATTGCAGCTGGCATACCCCGGGTGAAGCCTAGAAGGTGCGGAAAGGGAGGCCTATAGCAAACTATCCTCCCAAGATGGTGCACCCAAGTTCCCCGTGTGTGTGGATCTAGCCCCCAGGTGCAGGATTGTGGATCAGCTCTCTGTGGATTGGGGATGCAAGACAGTGTATGGTGAGCATTGGGGAGTATACTCAGCCGACAGGAAGCTGGTATCAGGGAAGAGAGCCTTGGCATCAGGCCATTGTCCTCATGGTTGCTTTTCATTTGTGTACACTCTTCAGGACAAGGTGGCGGGCGAGGGAGGCGTGCCTGGTGGCTGAGTGGAGCGTGTCCACCTGTGCTGAGGCCGTGGGGTCCTGTTTTGTGTTTGGCATCCCTGTGTTCGCGACTGGGAAACAGGCCGGAGCGTGGCCAAGACGGTAAGCTTGGCTGGGCCACGTCCCCCGTGCCAAGCCAGTTGTTCTAGGCTATGAGGGTTGGTGTGGAAATACCATCCGAATGACTGTGCTCGGTCGGGCCGCGGCCCGGCCAGGGACGTGGACGCGGTTGGTGCATCCGGCGTGCTTGGATCGATGATGAGTCCTCCAATAACATTCCTTGGAAAAGCTGAACAAAATGAGTGAAAACCCATTACCGTCTCGCTCATCGTGACTGAGGTCCGGCACGTTGGCATAGACAGAGACAGAGGTGGCAGGGTCCAGGGAGAGCTGCCGGGGCTTCCAAAACTTGTGCTCCTCATATGCGAATTCCTAGTCCAGGCCGATGCCCACAGCTGAGCTGTGGCTCCGTCCATGTGCGTGTGGCCGCTCGGCATTTTGGCTGAGCCGAATCAGGTGCTCGAAGGGGCTATGCCTACTGGGGCAACAGAGATGTGAGGTGTCCAAGCGCCCTCTTTTAAAAGGTTGGGATGACTTGGAGGCACGAGGTTCTCTGTAGGCACGAGGCATAGCCGTGGCCCTTCTTTTCCTGATGGGACCACTGGGTCAGTGTGTAGCATACGTTATCTCAGGGACAGCGGGGTGGAGTGGAGGACAGGAACAAGGCGGAAGTGGAATGTTGCAGTAGGCAGACCCTTGGTGATGCCTGTAAGGTGCGCAATGCGAAGCCTGTAGCGAACTATCCTCCCAAGATGGCGCGCGCAAGTTCTCCGGGTGTGTGGCCGTAGCCCCCAGATGTGCGGTTCTCGATTAGCTCTCTGTATATTGGGGATGCAGGAGAGTATATCCTGAGCATTGAGGATTTTCCTCAGCCTACAGGAAGCTGGCATCGGAGAGGAGGGGCCTGGCACCGGGCCTTTGTTCTCATGGTTGCTTGTCGTTTGTGTGCACTCTTCAGGAGGAGACGGCGAGCGAGAAGGCTTCCTGGTGGCAGATTGGAGCGTGCCCACCTGTGCTGAGGCCCTTGGGTCCTTTTTTCTGGTTGGAATGCCTGTGTTCGTGACTGGGACAAAGGCCGGTGCGTGGTGAAGACGGTAAGATTTGTTTGTCCACCTCCACCATGTCAAGGCAGTTGTTGGAGGATATGTAGGATTGGCGTGGAAATACCGCCCCCCAAATGTGCTCGGTCGGGCCCAGGCCCGGCCAGGGGCGTGGACGCGGTTGGTGCGTCCGGCGTGCTTGGATCAATGATGAGTCCTCCAATAACATTCCTTGGAAAAGCTGAACAAAATGAGTGAAAATCCACTACCGTCTCGCTCATCGTGACTGAGGTCCAGCACGTTGGCAGAGGCAGAGGCAGAGTTGGCAGGGGCCAGGGATAGCTGCCGGGGCTTCCAATACTTGTCCTCCCCATGAGGGAAATCCTAGGCCCGGCCAATGTGGAAAGGTGGGCTGTGGCCCTGTTCATGTGCGTGTGGCCGCTGAGTATTCTTGGCTGAGCAGAATGAGATGCTCAGCAGAATCAGGCCTGCTGGGGGAACAAGAGGTGTGAGGTGTCCAAGTGCCCTCTTTTAAAAGGTTGGGATGTCTTGGAGGTAAGAGGTGGCCTGGAGAGGGCTAGCCCTGGCCCTCCCTTTCTTATAGGAGCAGTGGGTGAGGGTGCAGCAGACATTCTTGCAGCGGTCAGCCGGGTGGAGTGTGGAGGTTAGAGGGGAGGACAGGTACAAGACGGATGTGGAAAATTGCAGCAGGCATTCCCCGGGTGAGGCCTAGAAGGTGCGGAAAGGGAGGCCTATAGCAAACTATCCTCCCAAGATGGTGCACCCAAGTTCCCCATGTGTGTGGATCTAGCCCCCAGGTGCAGGATTGTGGATCAGCTCTCTGTGGATTGGGGATGCAAGACAGTGTATGGTGAGCATTGGGGAGTATACTCAGCCGACAGGAAGCTGGTATCAGGGAAGAGAGCCTTGGCATCGGGCCATTGTCCTCATGGTTGCTTTTCATTTGTGTACACTCTTCAGGACAAGGTGGCGGGCGAGGGAGGCGTGCCTGGTGGCTGAGTGGAGCGTGTCCACCTGTGCTGAGGCCGTGGGGTCCTGTTTTGTGTTTGGCATCCCTGTGTTCGCGACTGGGAAACAGGCCGGAGCGTGGCCAAGACGGTAAGCTTGGCTGGTCCACCTCCCCCGTGCCAAGCCAGTTGTTGTAGGCTATGAGGGTTGGTGTGGAAATACCATCCCAATGACTGTGCTCGGTCGGGCCGCGGCCCGGCCAGGGACGTGGACGCGGTTGGTGCGTCCGGCGTGCTTGGATCGATGATGAGTCCTCCAATAACATTCCTTGGAAAAGCTGAACAAAATGAGTGAAAACCCATTACCGTCTCGCTCATCGTGACTGAGGTCCGGCACGTTGGCATAGACAGAGACAGAGTTGGCAGGGTCCAGGGAGAGCTGCCGGGGCTTCCAAAACTTGTGCTCCTCATATGCGAATTCCTAGGCCAGGCCGATGCCCACAGCTGAGCTGTGGCTCCGTCCATGTGCGTGTGGCCGCTCGGCATTTTGGCTGAGCCGAATCAGGTGTTCGAAGGGGCTATGCCTACTGGGGCAACAGAGATGTGAGGTGTCCAAGCTCCCTCTTTTAAAAGGTTGGGATGACTTGGAGGCACGAGGTTCTCTGTAGGCACGAGGCATAGCCGTGGCCCTTCTTTTCCTGATGGGACCACTGGGTCAGTGTGTAGCATACGTTATGTCAGGGACAGCGGGGTGGAGTGGAGGACAGGAATAAGGCGGAAGTGGAATGTTGCAGTAGGCAGACCCTTGGTGATGCCTGTAAGGTGCGCAATGCGAAGCCTGTAGCGAACTATCCTCCCAAGATGGCGCGCGCAAGTTCTCCGGGTGTGTGGCCGTAGCCCCCAGATGTGCGGTTCTCGATTAGCTCTCTGTATATTGGGGATGCAGGAGAGTATATCCTGAGCATTGAGGATTTTCCTCAGCCTACAGGAAGCTGGCATCGGAGAGGAGGGGCCTGGCACCGGGCCTTTGTTCTCATGGTTGCTTGTCGTTTGTGTGCACTCTTCAGGAGGAGACGGCGAGCGAGAAGGCTTCCTGGTGGCAGATTGGAGCGTGCCCACCTGTGCTGAGGCCCTTGGGTCCTTTTTTCTGGTTGGAATGCCTGTGTTCGTGACTAGGACGAAGGCCGGTGCGTGGTGAAGACGGTAAGATTTGTTTGTCCACCTCCACCATGTCAAGGCAGTTGTTGGAGGATATGCAGGATTGGCGTGGAAATACCGCCCCCCAAATGTGCTCGGTCGGGCCCAGGCCCGGCCAGGGGCGTGGATGCGGTTGGTGCGTCCGGCGTGCTTGGATCGATGATGAGTCCTCCAATAACATTCCTTGGAAAAGCTGAACAAAATGATTGAAAACCCACTACCGTCTCGCTCATCGTGACTGAGGTCCAGCACGTTGGCAGAGGCAGAGGCAGAGTTGGCAGGGGCCAGGGATAGCTCCCGGGGCTTCCAATACTTGTCCTCCCCATGAGCGAAATCCTAGGCCCGGCCAATGTGGAAAGGTGGGCTGTGGCCCTGTTCATGTGCGTGTGGCCGCTGAGTATTCTTGGCTGAGCAGAATGAGATGCTCAGCAGAATCAGGCCTGCTGGGGGAACAAGAGGTGTGAGGTGTCCAAGCGCCCTCTTTTAAAAGGTTGGGATGTCTTGGAGGTAAGAGGTGGCCTGGAGAGGGCTAGCCCTGGCCCTCCCTTTCTTATAGGAGCAGTGGGTGAGGGTGCAGCAGACATTCTTGCAGCGGTCAGCGGGGTGGAGTGTGGAGGTTAGAGGGGAGGACAGGTACAAGGCAGATGTGGAAAATTGCAGCAGGCATACCCCGGGTGAAGCCAGAAGGTGCGGAAAGGGAGGCCAATAGCAAACTATCCTCCCAAGATGGCGCACCCAAGTTCCCCGTGTGTGGATCTAGCCCCCAGGTGCAGGATTGTGGATCAGCTCTCTGTGGATTGGGGATGCAAGACAGTGTATGGTGAGCATTGGGGAGGATACTCAGCCGACAGGAAGCTGGTATCAGGGAAGAGAGCCTTGGCATCGGGCCATTGTCCTCATGGTTGCTTTTCATTTGTGTACACTCTTCAGGACAAGGTGGCGGGCGAGGGAGGCGTGCCTGGTGGCTGAGTGGAGCGTGTCCACCTGTGCTGAGGCCGTGGGGTCCTGTTTTGTGTTTGGCATCCCTGTGTTCGCGACTGGGAAACAGGCCGGAGCGTGGCCAAGACGGTAAGCTTGGCTGGGCCACGTCCCCCGTGCCAAGCCAGTTGTTCTAGGCTATGAGGGTTGGTGTGGAAATACCATCCGAATGACTGTGCTCGGTCGGGCCGCGCCCGGCCAGGGACGTGGACGCGTTTGGTGCATCCGGCCGTGCTTGGATCGATGATGAGTCCTCCAATAACATTCCTTGGAAAAGCTGAACAAAATGAGTGAAAACCCCATGACCGTCTCGCTCATTGTGACTGAGGTCCCGCACGTTGGCATAGTCAGAGACAGAGGTGGCAGGGTCCAGGGAGAGCTGCCGGGGCTTCCAATACTTGTCCTCCTCATATGCGAATTCCTAGTCAGGCCGATGCCCACAGCTGAGCTGTGAACTCCGTCCATGTGCATGTGGCCGCTCGGCATTTTGGCTGAGCCGAATCAGGTGCTCGAAGGGGCTATGCCTACTGGGGCAACAGAGATGTGAGGTGTCCAAGCGCCCTCTTTTAAAAGGTTGGGATGACTTGGAGGCACGAGGTTCTCTGTAGGCACGAGGGCATAGCCGTGGCCCTTCGTTTCCTGATGGGATCACTGGGTGAGTGTGTAGCATACGTTATCTCAGGGACAGCGGGGTGGAATGGAGGACAGGAACAAGGCGGAAGTGGAATGTTGCAGTAGGCAGACCCTTCGTGATGCCTGTAAGGTGCGCAATGCGAAGCCTGTAGCGAACTATCCTCCCAAGATGGCGCGCGCAAGTTCTCCGGGTGTGTGGGCCGTAGCCCCCAGATGTGCGGTTCTCGATTAGCTCTCTGTATATTGGAGATGCAGGAGAGTATATCCTGAGCATTGAGGATTTTCCTCAGCCTACAGGAAGCTGGCATCGGAGAGGAGGGGCCTGGCACCGGGGCCTTTGTTCTCATGGTTGCTTGTCGTTTGTGTGCACTCTTCAGGCGGAGACGGCGAGCGAGAAGGCTTCTTGGTGGCAGATTGGAGCGTGCCCACCTGTGCTGAGGCCCTTGTGTCCTTTTTTCTGGTTGGAATGACTGTGTTCGTGACTGGGACAAAGGCCGGTGCGTGGTGAAGACGGTAAGATTGGTTTGTCCACCTCCACCACGTCAAGGCAGTTGTAGGAGGATATGCAAGATTGGCGTGGAAATACCGCCCCCCAAATGTGCTCGGTCGGGCCCAGGCCCGGCCAGGGGCGTGGACGCGGTTGGTGCGTCCGGCGTGCTTGGATCGATGATGAGTCCTCCAATAACATTCCTTGGAAAAGCTGACAAAATGATTGAAAACCCACTACCGTCTCGCTCATCGTGACTGAGGTCCAGCACGTTGGCAGAGGCAGAGGCAGAGTTGGCAGGGGCCAGGGATAGCTGCCGGGGCTTCCAATACTTGTCCTCCCCATGAGCGAAATCCTAGGCCCGGCCAATGTGGAAAGGTGGGCTGTGGCCCTGTTCATGTGCGTGTGGCCGCTGAGTATTCTTGGCTGAGCAGAATGAGATGCTCAGCAGAACCAGGCCTGCTGGGGGAACAAGAGGTGTGAGGTGTCCAAGCGCCCTCTTTTAAAAGGTTGGGATGTCTTGGAGGTAAGAGGTGGCCTGGAGAGGGCTAGCCCTGGCCCTCCCTTTCTTATAGGAGCAGTGGGTGAGGGTGCAGCAGACATTCTTGCAGCGGTCAGCCGGGTGGAGTGTGGAAGTTAGAGGGGAGGACAGGTACAAGACGGATGTGGAAAATTGCAGCTGGCATACCCCGGGTGAAGCCTAGAAGGTGCGGAAAGGGAGGCCTATAGCAAACTATCCTCCCAAGATGGTGCACCCAAGTTCCCCGTGTGTGTGGATCTAGCCCCCAGGTGCAGGATTGTGGATCAGCTCTCTGTGGATTGGGGATGCAAGACAGTGTATGGTGAGCATTGGGGAGTATACTCAGCCGACAGGAAGCTGGTATCAGGGAAGAGAGCCTTGGCATCGGGCCATTGTCCTCATGGTTGCTTTTCATTTGTGTACACTCTTCAGGACAAGGTGGCGGGCGAGGGAGGCGTGCCTGGTGGCTGAGTGGAGCGTGTCCACCTGTGCTGAGGCCGTGGGGTCCTGTTTTGTGTTTGGAATCCCTGTGTTCGCGACTGGGAAACAGGCCGGAGGGTGGGCCAAGACGGTAAGCTTGGCTGGTCCACCTCCCCCGTGCCAAGCCAGTTGTTGTAGGCTATGAGGGTTGGTGTGGAAATACCATCCCAATGACTGTGCTCGGTCGGGCCGCGGCCCGGCCAGGGACGTGGACGCGGTTGGTGCGTCCGGCGTGCTTGGATCGATGATGAGTCCTCCAATAACATTCCTTGGAAAAGCTGAACAAAATGAGTGAAAACCCCATTACCGTCTCGCTCATCGTGACTGAGGTCCGGCACGTTGGCATAGACAGAGACAGAGGTGGCAGGGTCCAGGGAGAGCTGCCGGGGCTTCCAAAACTTGTGCTCCTCATATGCGAATTCCTAGGCCAGGCCGATGCCCACAGCTGAGCTGTGGATCCGTCCATGTGCGTGTGGCCGCTCGGCATTTTGGCTGAGCCGAATCAGGTGCTCGAAGGGGCTATGCCTATGGGGCAACAGAGATGTGAGGTGTCCAAGCGCCCTCTTTTAAAAGGTTGGGATGACTTGGAGGCACGAGGTTCTCTGTAGGCACGAGGCATAGCCGTGGCCCTTCTTTTCCTGATGGGACCACTGGGTCAGTGTGTAGCATACGTTATGTCAGGGACAGCGGGGTGGAGTGGAGGACAGGAATAAGGCGGAAGTGGAATGTTGCAGTAGGCA
>NW_027288295.1:0-67518 GCF_047511675.1 Marmota flaviventris | reverse complement strand
CAGCTAGTACCAACCGCGTTTGAGTTAGAGTTCCAAATGCATGTATCCCTATAGGGGAAAATGAAGTGAAACCTCAAATTTCAAAGTGTTCCTGCAAACGAACTATTCAACCTAGAAGATCTAAATTTGGGCAGCCAAATGCAACCGGTCTACTTATCTTTGCTGTCGAGTAACAACAAGTTAGGGTGAAAAAATATTTGCTGAGAATCCAGGAAACTCACAGTTCTGTGGAATCACTGCAAAGGCTTTCAAATGAAAGTTTCTTTCCCTTGCCTCTGCTTAGGGTTACTTCAACAGAAAACAAAGCATAGAGATCACACTGAGAACTAGTTGAGTGAGTTTCAGTTTCAAGCAGCTGGCGTAAACCGTGTTTGATGTATAATTCCAGATGCATGTATCCCTATAAGGGAAAAGGAAGTGAAACCTAAACATTCAAAAGCGTTCCTGCAAACGAACTTTTCAACCTAGAAGAACGAAATTTGGGTAGCTAAGTGCAACTGGTAAACTCATCTTTCCTGACAAGTATCATCAAGATCAGGTGAGTAAATATTTGCAGAGATTCCAGTTAACTTGGAGCTCTGTTGAAGCTCTGTAAATGCTTTCTTAGGAAAGCGAATGTTCCTTGCCTCCACTTAGGACCACTTCACCAGGGAACCAATCACAGAGAGCACACCGGGAACTAATTGAGTGAGTCAAGCTTCAAGCAGCTGGCACAAACAGTGTTTGATTTAGAGCTCCAAATGCATGTATTCCTATAGGTTAAAATGATGAGAAACCCCCCAAATTCAATGTCTTCCTGAAAGCAAATGTTTCAACGTAGAAGAACGAAATTTTGGCAGCCAAATGCAACTGGTATGCTCATCTTTCTTACCTAGTATCAACAAGATCAAGTGAAAAAATAGTCGCTGAAATTCCAGTAAACTTGGGAGTTTTGTGGAAGCTCTGCAAACACTTACATAAGAAAGTGTATTTTCCTTGCCTCTGCTTGGGGATACTTCAGCAGGGGACAATGCATAAAGAGCCACTGAGAAGTCATTGAGTGGGCCAAGTTTCAAACAGGTATCACAAACTGTGTTTGATTGAGCATTCCAAATGCATGTATTCCTATAGGGAAAAAAAGAAGTTAAACCTGAAAATTCAAAGTGTTCCTGCAAAGGAACTCTTCAACGTAAGATGACGAAATTTGGGCTGCCAAGTGCAACTCATCTACTCAGTTTTGCTGCCAAGTATCAACAAGATCGGGTGAAAAAATATCTGCTGAGAGTCCAGTAAACTCTGTTCTGTGGATGCTCTACAAACACTTTCAAATGAAAGTTTATTTTTCTCTGCTCTGCTTCGGTGTACATAAACCGGTAACAAAGCATAGAGAGCACAATGAGAATTCATTCAGTGAGTCAATTTTCAAGCAGCTAGCACAAACCGTGTTTGATTTCGATTTCCAAAAGCATGTATCCCTAGAGGGGAAAATGTAGTAAAACCTAACTCATCCAAGTCATCCTGCAAAGGAATGATTCAGCCTAGCAGAACAAAATTTGTGCTGCCAAGAGCAACTGGTATACACATTTTTTCTACCAAGTATCAACGAGTTCGGGTGAATAAACATTTGCTGAGATTCCAGTCAACTCAGAGTTCTCTGCAGCTTTGCAAATGCTTTCAAATGAAAGTGTATGTTCCTTGCCTCCGCTTAGAGCTACTACCACAGGGAACAGAGCATAGAGAGCACACCGAGAACGAATTGAGTGAGTCAAGTTTGAAGAAGCTAGCACAAACCGTGTTGGATATACAGTTCCAAATGCATGTATCCCCATAAGGGAAAAGGAAGTGAAACTTAAAATTCAAAGTGCTCCTGCAAACGAACGCTTCAACCCTGAAGAACGAAATTTGGGCAGCCAAGTGAAACCGGTATACTCATCTTTGCTGCCAAGTATCATCAAGATCGGGTGAAAAAATTTTGCTGAGATTCCAGTAAACTCAGAGTTCTGTGGAAGCTCTGCAAACACCTTCAAATGAAAGTATATTTTCCTTGCCTCTGCTTAGGGCTACTTCAACAGGAAACAAAGCATAGAGAGTGCACTGAGAACTAACTGAGTGAGTCAAGTTTCATGCAGCTAGTACCAACCGCGTTTGAGTTAGAGTTCCAAATGCATGTATCCCTATAGGGGAAAATGAAGTGAAACCTCAAATTTCAAAGTGTTCCTGCAAACGAACTATTCAACCTAGAAGATCTAAATTTGGGCAGCCAAATGCAACCGGTCTACTTATCTTTGCTGTCGAGTAACAACAAGTTAGGGTGAAAAAATATTTGCTGAGAATCCAGGAAACTCACAGTTCTGTGGAATCACTGCAAAGGCTTTCAAATGAAAGTTTCTTTCCCTTGCCTCTGCTTAGGGTTACTTCAACAGAAAACAAAGCATAGAGATCACACTGAGAACTAGTTGAGTGAGTTTCAGTTTCAAGCAGCTGGCGTAAACCCTGTTTGATGTATAATTCCAGATGCATGTATCCCTATAAGGGAAAAGGAAGTGAAACCTAAACATTCAAAAGCGTTCCTGCAAACGAACTTTTCAACCTAGAAGAACGAAATTTGGGTAGCTAAGTGCAACTGGTAAACTCATCTTTCCTGACAAGTATCATCAAGATCAGGTGAGTAAATATTTGCAGAGATTCCAGTTAACTTGGAGCTCTGTTGAAGCTCTGTAAATGCTTTCTTAGGAAAGCGAATGTTCCTTGCCTCCACTTAGGACCACTTCACCAGGGAACCAATCACAGAGAGCACACCGGGAACTAATTGAGTGAGTCAAGCTTCAAGCAGCTGGCACAAACAGGGTTTGATTTAGAGCTCCAAATGCATGTATTCCTATAGGTTAAAATGATGAGAAACCCCCCAAATTCAATGTCTTCCTGAAAGCAAATGTTTCAACGTAGAAGAACGAAATTTTGGCAGCCAAATGCAACTGGTATGCTCATCTTTCTTACCTAGTATCAACAAGATCAAGTGAAAAAATAGTCGCTGAAATTCCAGTAAACTTGGGAGTTTTGTGGAAGCTCTGCAAACACTTACATAAGAAAGTGTATTTTCCTTGCCTCTGCTTGGGGATACTTCAGCAGGGGACAATGCATAAAGAGCCACTGAGAAGTCATTGAGTGGGCCAAGTTTCAAACAGGTATCACAAACTGTGTTTGATTGAGCATTCCAAATGCATGTATTCCTATAGGGAAAAAAAGAAGTTAAACCTGAAAATTCAAAGTGTTCCTGCAAAGGAACTCTTCAACGTAAGATGACGAAATTTGGGCTGCCAAGTGCAACTCATCTACTCAGTTTTGCTGCCAAGTATCAACAAGATCGGGTGAAAAAATATCTGCTGAGAGTCCAGGAAACTCTGTTCTGTGGATGCTCTACAAACACTTTCAAATGAAAGTTTATTTTTCTCTGCTCTGCTTCGGTGTACATAAACCGGTAACAAAGCATAGAGAGCACAATGAGAATTCATTCAGTGAGTCAATTTTCAAGCAGCTAGCACAAACCGTGTTTGATTTCGATTTCCAAAAGCATGTATCCCTAGAGGGGAAAATGTAGTAAAACCTAACTAATCCAAGTCATCCTGCAAAGGAATGATTCAGCCTAGCAGAACAAAATTTGTGCTGCCAAGAGCAACTGGTATACACATTTTTTCTACCAAGTATCAACGAGTTCGGGTGAATAAACATTTGCTGAGATTCCAGTCAACTCAGAGTTCTCTGCAGCTTTGCAAATGCTTTCAAATGAAAGTGTATGTTCCTTGCCTCCGCTTAGAGCTACTGCCACAGGGAACAGAGCATAGAGAGCACACCGAGAACGAATTGAGTGAGTCAAGTTTGAAGAAGCTAGCACAAACCGTGTTGGATATACAGTTCCAAATGCATGTATCCCCATAAGGGAAAAGGAAGTGAAACTTAAAATTCAAAGTGCTCCTGCAAACGAACGCTTCAACCCTGAAGAACGAAATTTGGGCAGCCAAGTGAAACCGGTATACTCATCTTTGCTGCCAAGTATCATCAAGATCGGGTGAAAAAATTTTGCTGAGATTCCAGTAAACTCAGAGTTCTGTGGAAGCTCTGCAAACACTTTCAAATGAAAGTATATTTTCCTTGCCTCTGCTTAGGGCTACTTCAACAGGAAACAAAGCATAGAGAGTGCACTGAGAACTAACTGAGTGAGTCAAGTTTCATGCAGCTAGTACCAACCGCGTTTGAGTTAGAGTTCCAAATGCATGTATCCCTATAGGGGAAAATGAAGTGAAACCTCAAATTTCAAAGTGTTCCTGCAAACGAACTATTCAACCTAGAAGATCTAAATTTGGGCAGCCAAATGCAACCGGTCTACTTATCTTTGCTGTCGAGTAACAACAAGTTAGGGTGAAAAAATATTTGCTGAGAATCCAGGAAACTCACAGTTCTGTGGAATCACTGCAAAGGCTTTCAAATGAAAGTTTCTTTCCCTTGCCTCTGCTTAGGGTTACTTCAACAGAAAACAAAGCATAGAGATCACACTGAGAACTAGTTGAGTGAGTTTCAGTTTCAAGCAGCTGGCGTAAACCGTGTTTGATGTATAATTCCAGATGCATGTATCCCTATAAGGGAAAAGGAAGTGAAACCTAAACATTCAAAAGCGTTCCTGCAAACGAACTTTTCAACCTAGAAGAACGAAATTTGGGTAGCTAAGTGCAACTGGTAAACTCATCTTTCCTGACAAGTATCATCAAGATCAGGTGAGTAAATATTTGCAGAGATTCCAGTTAACTTGGAGCTCTGTTGAAGCTCTGTAAATGCTTTCTTAGGAAAGCGAATGTTCCTTGCCTCCACTTAGGACCACTTCACCAGGGAACCAATCACAGAGAGCACACCGGGAACTAATTGAGTGAGTCAAGCTTCAAGCAGCTGGCACAAACAGTGTTTGATTTAGAGCTCCAAATGCATGTATTCCTATAGGTTAAAATGATGAGAAACCCCCCAAATTCAATGTCTTCCTGAAAGCAAATGTTTCAACGTAGAAGAACGAAATTTTGGCAGCCAAATGCAACTGGTATGCTCATCTTTCTTACCTAGTATCAACAAGATCAAGTGAAAAAATAGTCGCTGAAATTCCAGTAAACTTGGGAGTTTTGTGGAAGCTCTGCAAACACTTCCATAAGAAAGTGTATTTTCCTTGCCTCTGCTTGGGGATACTTCAGCAGGGGACAATGCATAAAGAGCCACTGAGAAGTCATTGAGTGGGCCAAGTTTCAAACAGGTATCACAAACTGTGTTTGATTGAGCATTCCAAATGCATGTATTCCTATAGGGAAAAAAAGAAGTTAAACCTGAAAATTCAAAGTGTTCCTGCAAAGGAACTCTTCAACGTAAGATGACGAAATTTGGGCTGCCAAGTGCAACTCATCTACTCAGTTTTGCTGCCAAGTATCAACAAGATCGGGTGAAAAAATATCTGCTGAGAGTCCAGTAAACTCTGTTCTGTGGATGCTCTACAAACACTTTCAAATGAAAGTTTATTTTTCTCTGCTCTGCTTCGGTGTACATAAACCGGTAACAAAGCATAGAGAGCACAATGAGAATTCATTCAGTGAGTCAATTTTCAAGCAGCTAGCACAAACCGTGTTTGATTTCGATTTCCAAAAGCATGTATCCCTAGAGGGGAAAATGTAGTAAAACCTAACTCATCCAAGTCATCCTGCAAAGGAATGATTCAGCCTAGCAGAACAAAATTTGTGCTGCCAAGAGCAACTGGTATACACATTTTTTCTACCAAGTATCAACGAGTTCGGGTGAATAAACATTTGCTGAGATTCCAGTCAACTCAGAGTTCTCTGCAGCTTTGCAAATGCTTTCAAATGAAAGTGTATGTTCCTTGCCTCCGCTTAGAGCTACTGCCACAGGGAACAGAGCATAGAGAGCACACCGAGAACGAATTGAGTGAGTCAAGTTTGAAGAAGCTAGCACAAACCGTGTTGGATATACAGTTCCAAATGCATGTATCCCCATAAGGGAAAAGGAAGTGAAACTTAAAATTCAAAGTGCTCCTGCAAACGAACGCTTCAACCCTGAAGAACGAAATTTGGGCAGCCAAGTGAAACCGGTATACTCATCTTTGCTGCCAAGTATCATCAAGATCGGGTGAAAAAATTTTGCTGAGATTCCAGTAAACTCAGAGTTCTGTGGAAGCTCTGCAAACACCTTCAAATGAAAGTATATTTTCCTTGCCTCTGCTTAGGGCTACTTCAACAGGAAACAAAGCATAGAGAGTGCACTGAGAACTAACTGAGTGAGTCAAGTTTCATGCAGCTAGTACCAACCGCGTTTGAGTTAGAGTTCCAAATGCATGTATCCCTATAGGGGAAAATGAAGTGAAACCTCAAATTTCAAAGTGTTCCTGCAAACGAACTATTCAACCTAGAAGATCTAAATTTGGGCAGCCAAATGCAACCGGTCTACTTATCTTTGCTGTCGAGTAACAACAAGTTAGGGTGAAAAAATATTTGCTGAGAATCCAGGAAACTCACAGTTCTGTGGAATCACTGCAAAGGCTTTCAAATGAAAGTTTCTTTCCCTTGCCTCTGCTTAGGGTTACTTCAACAGAAAACAAAGCATAGAGATCACACTGAGAACTAGTTGAGTGAGTTTCAGTTTCAAGCAGCTGGCGTAAACCGTGTTTGATGTATAATTCCAGATGCATGTATCCCTATAAGGGAAAAGGAAGTGAAACCTAAACATTCAAAAGCGTTCCTGCAAACGAACTTTTCAACCTAGAAGAACGAAATTTGGGTAGCTAAGTGCAACTGGTAAACTCATCTTTCCTGACAAGTATCATCAAGATCAGGTGAGTAAATATTTGCAGAGATTCCAGTTCACTTGGAGCTCTGTTGAAGCTCTGTAAATGCTTTCTTAGGAAAGCGAATGTTCCTTGCCTCCACTTAGGACCACTTCACCAGGGAACCAATCACAGAGAGCACACCGGGAACTAATTGAGTGAGTCAAGCTTCAAGCAGCTGGCACAAACAGTGTTTGATTTAGAGCTCCAAATGCATGTATTCCTATAGGTTAAAATGATGAGAAACCCCCCAAATTCAATGTCTTCCTGAAAGCAAATGTTTCAACGTAGAAGAACGAAATTTTGGCAGCCAAATGCAACTGGTATGCTCATCTTTCTTACCTAGTATCAACAAGATCAAGTGAAAAAATAGTCGCTGAAATTCCAGTAAACTTGGGAGTTTTGTGGAAGCTCTGCAAACACTTCCATAAGAAAGTGTATTTTCCTTGCCTCTGCTTGGGGATACTTCAGCAGGGGACAATGCATAAAGAGCCACTGAGAAGTCATTGAGTGGGCCAAGTTTCAAACAGGTATCACAAACTGTGTTTGATTGAGCATTCCAAATGCATGTATTCCTATAGGGAAAAAAAGAAGTTAAACCTGAAAATTCAAAGTGTTCCTGCAAAGGAACTCTTCAACGTAAGATGACGAAATTTGGGCTGCCAAGTGCAACTCATCTACTCAGTTTTGCTGCCAAGTATCAACAAGATCGGGTGAAAAAATATCTGCTGAGAGTCCAGTAAACTCTGTTCTGTGGATGCTCTACAAACACTTTCAAATGAAAGTTTATTTTTCTCTGCTCTGCTTCGGTGTACATAAACCGGTAACAAAGCATAGAGAGCACAATGAGAATTCATTCAGTGAGTCAATTTTCAAGCAGCTAGCACAAACCGTGTTTGATTTCGATTTCCAAAAGCATGTATCCCTAGAGGGGAAAATGTAGTAAAACCTAACTAATCCAAGTCATCCTGCAAAGGAATGATTCAGCCTAGCAGAACAAAATTTGTGCTGCCAAGAGCAACTGGTATACACATTTTTTCTACCAAGTATCAACGAGTTCGGGTGAATAAACATTTGCTGAGATTCCAGTAAACTCAGAGTTCTCTGCAGCTTTGCAAATGCTTTCAAATGAAAGTGTATGTTCCTTGCCTCCGCTTAGAGCTACTGCCACAGGGAACAGAGCATAGAGAGCACACCGAGAACGAATTGAGTGAGTCAAGTTTGAAGAAGCGAGCACAAACCGTGTTGGATATACAGTTCCAAATGCATGTATCCCCATAAGGGAAAAGGAAGTGAAACTTAAAATTCAAAGTGCTCCTGCAAACGAACGCTTCAACCCTGAAGAACGAAATTTGGGCAGCCAAGTGAAACCGGTATACTCATCTTTGCTGCCAAGTATCATCAAGATCGGGTGAAAAAATTTTGCTGAGATTCCAGTAAACTCAGAGTTCTGTGGAAGCTCTGCAAACACCTTCAAATGAAAGTATATTTTCCTTGCCTCTGCTTAGGGCTACTTCAACAGGAAACAAAGCATAGAGAGTGCACTGAGAACTAACTGAGTGAGTCAAGTTTCATGCAGCTAGTACCAACCGCGTTTGAGTTAGAGTTCCAAATGCATGTATCCCTATAGGGGAAAATGAAGTGAAACCTCAAATTTCAAAGTGTTCCTGCAAACGAACTATTCAACCTAGAAGATCTAAATTTGGGCAGCCAAATGCAACCGGTCTACTTATCTTTGCTGTCGAGTAACAACAAGTTAGGGTGAAAAAATATTTGCTGAGAATCCAGGAAACTCACAGTTCTGTGGAATCACTGCAAAGGCATTCAAATGAAAGTTTCTTTCCCTTGCCTCTGCTTAGGGTTACTTCAACAGAAAACAAAGCATAGAGATCACACTGAGAACTAGTTGAGTGAGTTTCAGTTTCAAGCAGCTGGCGTAAACCGTGTTTGATGTATAATTCCAGATGCATGTATCCCTATAAGGGAAAAGGAAGTGAAACCTAAACATTCAAAAGCGTTCCTGCAAACGAACTTTTCAACCTAGAAGAACGAAATTTGGGTAGCTAAGTGCAACTGGTAAACTCATCTTTCCTGACAAGTATCATCAAGATCAGGTGAGTAAATATTTGCAGAGATTCCAGTTAACTTGGAGCTCTGTTGAAGCTCTGTAAATGCTTTCTTAGGAAAGCGAATGTTCCTTGCCTCCACTTAGGACCACTTCACCAGGGAACCAATCACAGAGAGCACACCGGGAACTAATTGAGTGAGTCAAGCTTCAAGCAGCTGGCACAAACAGTGTTTGATTTAGAGCTCCAAATGCATGTATTCCTATAGGTTAAAATGATGAGAAACCCCCCAAATTCAATGTCTTCCTGAAAGCAAATGTTTCAACGTAGAAGAACGAAATTTTGGCAGCCAAATGCAACTGGTATGCTCATCTTTCTTACCTAGTATCAACAAGATCAAGTGAAAAAATAGTCGCTGAAATTCCAGTAAACTTGGGAGTTTTGTGGAAGCTCTGCAAACACTTACATAAGAAAGTGTATTTTCCTTGCCTCTGCTTGGGGATACTTCAGCAGGGGACAATGCATAAAGAGCCACTGAGAAGTCATTGAGTGGGCCATGTTTCAAACAGGTATCACAAACTGTGTTTGATTGAGCATTCCAAATGCATGTATTCCTATAGGGAAAAAAAGAAGTTAAACCTGAAAATTCAAAGTGTTCCTGCAAAGGAACTCTTCAACGTAAGATGACGAAATTTGGGCTGCCAAGTGCAACTCATCTACTCAGTTTTGCTGCCAAGTATCAACAAGATCGGGTGAAAAAATATCTGCTGAGAGTCCAGTAAACTCTGTTCTGTGGATGCTCTACAAACACTTTCAAATGAAAGTTTATTTTTCTCTGCTCTGCTTCGGTGTACATAAACCGGTAACAAAGCATAGAGAGCACAATGAGAATTCATTCAGTGAGTCAATTTTCAAGCAGCTAGCACAAACCGTGTTTGATTTCGATTTCCAAAAGCATGTATCCCTAGAGGGGAAAATGTAGTAAAACCTAACTAATCCAAGTCATCCTGCAAAGGAATGATTCAGCCTAGCAGAACAAAATTTGTGCTGCCAAGAGCAACTGGTATACACATTTTTTCTACCAAGTATCAACGAGTTCGGGTGAATAAACATTTGCTGAGATTCCAGTAAACTCAGAGTTCTCTGCAGCTTTGCAAATGCTTTCAAATGAAAGTGTATGTTCCTTGCCTCCGCTTAGAGCTACTGCCACAGGGAACAGAGCATAGAGAGCACACCGAGAACGAATTGAGTGAGTCAAGTTTGAAGAAGCGAGCACAAACCGTGTTGGATATACAGTTCCAAATGCATGTATCCCCATAAGGGAAAAGGAAGTGAAACTTAAAATTCAAAGTGCTCCTGCAAACGAACGCTTCAACCCTGAAGAACGAAATTTGGGCAGCCAAGTGAAACCGGTATACTCATCTTTGCTGCCAAGTATCATCAAGATCGGGTGAAAAAATTTTGCTGAGATTCCAGTAAACTCAGAGTTCTGTGGAAGCTCTGCAAACACCTTCAAATGAAAGTATATTTTCCTTGCCTCTGCTTAGGGCTACTTCAACAGGAAACAAAGCATAGAGAGTGCACTGAGAACTAACTGAGTGAGTCAAGTTTCATGCAGCTAGTACCAACCGCGTTTGAGTTAGAGTTCCAAATGCATGTATCCCTATAGGGGAAAATGAAGTGAAACCTCAAATTTCAAAGTGTTCCTGCAAACGAACTATTCAACCTAGAAGATCTAAATTTGGGCAGCCAAATGCAACCGGTCTACTTATCTTTGCTGTCGAGTAACAACAAGTTAGGGTGAAAAAATATTTGCTGAGAATCCAGGAAACTCACAGTTCTGTGGAATCACTGCAAAGGCATTCAAATGAAAGTTTCTTTCCCTTGCCTCTGCTTAGGGTTACTTCAACAGAAAACAAAGCATAGAGATCACACTGAGAACTAGTTGAGTGAGTTTCAGTTTCAAGCAGCTGGCGTAAACCGTGTTTGATGTATAATTCCAGATGCATGTATCCCTATAAGGGAAAAGGAAGTGAAACCTAAACATTCAAAAGCGTTCCTGCAAACGAACTTTTCAACCTAGAAGAACGAAATTTGGGTAGCTAAGTGCAACTGGTAAACTCATCTTTCCTGACAAGTATCATCAAGATCAGGTGAGTAAATATTTGCAGAGATTCCAGTTCACTTGGAGCTCTGTTGAAGCTCTGTAAATGCTTTCTTAGGAAAGCGAATGTTCCTTGCCTCCACTTAGGACCACTTCACCAGGGAACCAATCACAGACAGCACACCGGGAACTAATTGAGTGAGTCAAGCTTCAAGCAGCTGGCACAAACAGTGTTTGATTTAGAGCTCCAAATGCATGTATTCCTATAGGTTAAAATGATGAGAAACCCCCCAAATTCAATGTCTTCCTGAAAGCAAATGTTTCAACGTAGAAGAACGAAATTTTGGCAGCCAAATGCAACTGGTATGCTCATCTTTCTTACCTAGTATCAACAAGATCAAGTGAAAAAATAGTCGCTGAAATTCCAGTAAACTTGGGAGTTTTGTGGAAGCTCTGCAAACACTTACATAAGAAAGTGTATTTTCCTTGCCTCTGCTTGGGGATACTTCAGCAGGGGACAATGCATAAAGAGCCACTGAGAAGTCATTGAGTGGGCCAAGTTTCAAACAGGTATCACAAACTGTGTTTGATTGAGCATTCCAAATGCATGTATTCCTATAGGGAAAAAAAGAAGTTAAACCTGAAAATTCAAAGTGTTCCTGCAAAGGAACTCTTCAACGTAAGATGACGAAATTTGGGCTGCCAAGTGCAACTCATCTACTCAGTTTTGCTGCCAAGTATCAACAAGATCGGGTGAAAAAATATCTGCTGAGAGTCCAGTAAACTCTGTTCTGTGGATGCTCTACAAACACTTTCAAATGAAAGTTTATTTTTCTCTGCTCTGCTTCGGTGTACATAAACCGGTAACAAAGCATAGAGAGCACAATGAGAATTCATTCAGTGAGTCAATTTTCAAGCAGCTAGCACAAACCGTGTTTGATTTCGATTTCCAAAAGCATGTATCCCTAGAGGGGAAAATGTAGTAAAACCTAACTAATCCAAGTCATCCTGCAAAGGAATGATTCAGCCTAGCAGAACAAAATTTGTGCTGCCAAGAGCAACTGGTATACACATTTTTTCTACCAAGTATCAACGAGTTCGGGTGAATAAACATTTGCTGAGATTCCAGTAAACTCAGAGTTCTCTGCAGCTTTGCAAATGCTTTCAAATGAAAGTGTATGTTCCTTGCCTCCGCTTAGAGCTACTGCCACAGGGAACAGAGCATAGAGAGCACACAGAGAACGAATTGAGTGAGTCAAGTTTGAAGAAGCTAGCACAAACCGTGTTGGATATACAGTTCCAAATGCATGTATCCCCATAAGGGAAAAGGAAGTGAAACTTAAAATTCAAAGTGCTCCTGCAAACGAACGCTTCAACCCTGAAGAACGAAATTTGGGCAGCCAAGTGAAACCGGTATACTCATCTTTGCTGCCAAGTATCATCAAGATCGGGTGAAAAAATTTTGCTGAGATTCCAGTAAACTCAGAGTTCTGTGGAAGCTCTGCAAACACTTTCAAATGAAAGTATATTTTCCTTGCCTCTGCTTAGGGCTACTTCAACAGGAAACAAAGCATAGAGAGTGCACTGAGAACTAACTGAGTGAGTCAAGTTTCATGCAGCTAGTACCAACCGCGTTTGAGTTAGAGTTCCAAATGCATGTATCCCTATAGGGGAAAATGAAGTGAAACCTCAAATTTCAAAGTGTTCCTGCAAACGAACTATTCAACCTAGAAGATCTAAATTTGGGCAGCCAAATGCAACCGGTCTACTTATCTTTGCTGTCGAGTAACAACAAGTTAGGGTGAAAAAATATTTGCTGAGAATCCAGGAAACTCACAGTTCTGTGGAATCACTGCAAAGGCTTTCAAATGAAAGTTTCTTTCCCTTGCCTCTGCTTAGGGTTACTTCAACAGAAAACAAAGCATAGAGATCACACTGAGAACTAGTTGAGTGAGTTTCAGTTTCAAGCAGCTGGCGTAAACCGTGTTTGATGTATAATTCCAGATGCATGTATCCCTATAAGGGAAAAGGAAGTGAAACCTAAACATTCAAAAGCGTTCCTGCAAACGAACTTTTCACCCCAGAAGAACGAAATTTGGGTAGCTAAGTGCAACTGGTAAACTCATCTTTCCTGACAAGTATCATCAAGATCAGGTGAGTAAATATTTGCAGAGATTCCAGTTAACTTGGAGCTCTGTTGAAGCTCTGTAAATGCTTTCTTAGGAAAGCGAATGTTCCTTGCCTCCACTTAGGACCACTTCACCAGGGAACCAATCACAGAGAGCACACCGGGAACTAATTGAGTGAGTCAAGCTTCAAGCAGCTGGCACAAACAGTGTTTGATTTAGAGCTCCAAATGCATGTATTCCTATAGGTTAAAATGATGAGAAACCCCCCAAATTCAATGTCTTCCTGAAAGCAAATGTTTCAACGTAGAAGAACGAAATTTTGGCAGCCAAATGCAACTGGTATGCTCATCTTTCTTACCTAGTATCAACAAGATCAAGTGAAAAAATAGTCGCTGAAATTCCAGTAAACTTGGGAGTTTTGTGGAAGCTCTGCAAACACTTCCATAAGAAAGTGTATTTTCCTTGCCTCTGCTTGGGGATACTTCAGCAGGGGACAATGCATAAAGAGCCACTGAGAAGTCATTGAGTGGGCCAAGTTTCAAACAGGTATCACAAACTGTGTTTGATTGAGCATTCCAAATGCATGTATTCCTATAGGGAAAAAAAGAAGTTAAACCTGAAAATTCAAAGTGTTCCTGCAAAGGAACTCTTCAACGTAAGATGACGAAATTTGGGCTGCCAAGTGCAACTCATCTACTCAGTTTTGCTGCCAAGTATCAACAAGATCGGGTGAAAAAATATCTGCTGAGAGTCCAGTAAACTCTGTTCTGTGGATGCTCTACAAACACTTTCAAATGAAAGTTTATTTTTCTCTGCTCTGCTTCGGTGTACATAAACCGGTAACAAAGCATAGAGAGCACAATGAGAATTCATTCAGTGAGTCAATTTTCAAGCAGCTAGCACAAACCGTGTTTGATTTCGATTTCCAAAAGCATGTATCCCTAGAGGGGAAAATGTAGTAAAACCTAACTAATCCAAGTCATCCTGCAAAGGAATGATTCAGCCTAGCAGAACAAAATTTGTGCTGCCAAGAGCAACTGGTATACACATTTTTTCTACCAAGTATCAACGAATTCGGGTGAATAAACATTTGCTGAGATTCCAGTAAACTCAGAGTTCTCTGCAGCTTTGCAAATGCTTTCAAATGAAAGTGTATGTTCCTTGCCTCCGCTTAGAGCTACTGCCACAGGGAACAGAGCATAGAGAGCACACCGAGAACGAATTGAGTGAGTCAAGTTTGAAGAAGCTAGCACAAACCGTGTTGGATATACAGTTCCAAATGCATGTATCCCCATAAGGGAAAAGGAAGTGAAACTTAAAATTCAAAGTGCTCCTGCAAATGAACGCTTCAACCCTGAAGAACGAAATTTGGGCAGCCAAGTGAAACCGGTATACTCATCTTTGCTGCCAAGTATCATCAAGATCGGGTGAAAAAATTTTGCTGAGATTCCAGTAAACTCAGTGTTCTGTGGAAGCTCTGCAAACACTTTCAAATGAAAGTATATTTTCCTTGCCTCTGCTTAGGGCTACTTCAACAGGAAACAAAGCATAGAGAGTGCACTGAGAACTAACTGAGTGAGTCAAGTTTCATGCAGCTAGTACCAACCGCGTTTGAGTTAGAGTTCCAAATGCATGTATCCCTATAGGGGAAAATGAAGTGAAACCTCAAATTTCAAAGTGTTCCTGCAAACGAACTATTCAACCTAGAAGATCTAAATTTGGGCAGCCAAATGCAACCGGTCTACTTATCTTTGCTGTCGAGTAACAACAAGTTAGGGTGAAAAAATATTTGCTGAGAATCCAGGAAACTCACAGTTCTGTGGAATCACTGCAAAGGCTTTCAAATGAAAGTTTCTTTCCCTTGCCTCTGCTTAGGGTTACTTCAACAGAAAACAAAGCATAGAGATCACACTGAGAACTAGTTGAGTGAGTTTCAGTTTCAAGCAGCTGGCGTAAACCGTGTTTGATGTATAATTCCAGATGCATGTATCCCTATAAGGGAAAAGGAAGTGAAACCTAAACATTCAAAAGCGTTCCTGCAAACGAACTTTTCACCCCAGAAGAACGAAATTTGGGTAGCTAAGTGCAACTGGTAAACTCATCTTTCCTGACAAGTATCATCAAGATCAGGTGAGTAAATATTTGCAGAGATTCCAGTTAACTTGGAGCTCTGTTGAAGCTCTGTAAATGCTTTCTTAGGAAAGCGAATGTTCCTTGCCTCCACTTAGGACCACTTCACCAGCGAACCAATCACAGAGAGCACACCAGGAACTAATTGAGTGAGTCAAGCTTCAAGCAGCTGGCACAAACAGTGTTTGATTTAGAGCTCCAAATGCATGTATTCCTATAGGTTAAAATGATGAGAAACCCCCCAAATTCAATGTCTTCCTGAAAGCAAATGTTTCAACGTAGAAGAACGAAATTTTGGCAAGCCAAATGCAACTGGTATGCTCATCTTTCTTACCTAGTATCAACAAGATCAAGTGAAAAAATAGTCGCTGAAATTCCAGTAAACTTGGGAGTTTTGTGGAAGCTCTGCAAACACTTACATAAGAAAGTGTATTTTCCTTGCCTCTGCTTGGGGATACTTCAGCAGGGGACAATGCATAAAGAGCCACTGAGAAGTCATTGAGTGGGCCAAGTTTCAAACAGGTATCGCAAACTGTGTTTGATTGAGCATTCCAAATGCATGTATTCCTATAGGGAAAAAAAGAAGTTAAACCTGAAAATTCAAAGTGTTCCTGCAAAGGAACTCTTCAACGTAAGATGACGAAATTTGGGCTGCCAAGTGCAACTCATCTACTCAGTTTTGCTGCCAAGTATCAACAAGATCGGGTGAAAAAATATCTGCTGAGAGTCCAGTAAACTCTGTTCTGTGGATGCTCTACAAACACTTTCAAATGAAAGTTTATTTTTCTCTGCTCTGCTTCGGTGTACATAAACCGGTAACAAAGCATAGAGAGCACAATGAGAATTCATTCAGTGAGTCAATTTTCAAGCAGCTAGCACAAACCGTGTTTGATTTCGATTTCCAAAAGCATGTATCCCTAGAGGGGAAAATGTAGTAAAACCTAACTAATCCAAGTCATCCTGCAAAGGAATGATTCAGCCTAGCAGAACAAAATTTGTGCTGCCAAGAGCAACTGGTATACACATTTTTTCTACCAAGTATCAACGAGTTCGGGTGAATAAACATTTGCTGAGATTCCAGTAAACTCAGAGTTCTCTGCAGCTTTGCAAATGCTTTCAAATGAAAGTGTATGTTCCTTGCCTCCGCTTAGAGCTACTGCCACAGGGAACAGAGCATAGAGAGCACACCGAGAATGAATTGAGTGAGTCAAGTTTGAAGAAGCTAGCACAAACCGTTTTGGATATACAGTTCCAAATGCATGTATCCCCATAAGGGAAAAGGAAGTGAAACTTGAAATTCAAAGTGCTCCTGCAAACGAACGCTTCAACCCTGAAGAACGAAATTTGGGCAGCCAAGTGAAACCGGTATTCTCATCTTTGCTGCCAAGTATCATCAAGATCGGGTGAAAAAATTTTGCTGAGATTCCAGTAAACTCAGAGTTCTGTGGAAGCTCTGCAAACACTTTCAAATGAAAGTATATTTTCCTTGCCTCTGCTTAGGGCTACTTCAACAGGAAACAAAGCATAGAGAGTGCACTGAGAACTAACTGAGTGAGTCAAGTTTCATGCAGCTAGTACCAACCGCGTTTGAGTTAGAGTTCCAAATGCATGTATCCCTATAGGGGAAAATGAAGTGAAACCTCAAATTTCAAAGTGTTCCTGCAAACGAACTATTCAACCTAGAAGATCTAAATTTGGGCAGCCAAATGCAACCGGTCTACTTATCTTTGCTGTCGAGTAACAACAAGTTAGGGTGAAAAAATATTTGCTGAGAATCCAGGAAACTCACAGTTCTGTGGAATCACTGCAAAGGCTTTCAAATGAAAGTTTCTTTCCCTTGCCTCTGCTTAGGGTTACTTCAACAGAAAACAAAGCATAGAGTTCACACTGAGAACTAGTTGAGCGAGTTTCAGTTTCAAGCAGCTGGCGTAAACCGTGTTTGATGTATAATTCCAGATGCATGTATCCCTATAAGGGAAAAGGAAGTGAAACCTAAACATTCAAAAGCGTTCCTGCAAACGAACTTTTCAACCTAGAAGAACGAAATTTGGGTAGCTAAGTGCAACTGGTAAACTCATCTTTCCTGACAAGTATCATCAAGATCAGGTGAGTAAATATTTGCAGAGATTCCAGTTAACTTGGAGCTCTGTTGAAGCTCTGTAAATGCTTTCTTAGGAAAGCGAATGTTCCTTGCCTCCACTTAGGACCACTTCACCAGGGAACCAATCACAGACAGCACACTGGGAACTAATTGAGTGAGTCAAGCTTCAAGCAGCTGGCACAAACAGTGTTTGATTTAGAGCTCCAAATGCATGTATTCCTATAGGTTAAAATGATGAGAAACCCCCCAAATTCAATGTCTTCCTGAAAGCAAATGTTTCAACGTAGAAGAACGAAATTTTGGCAGCCAAATGCAACTGGTATGCTCATCTTTCTTACCTAGTATCAACAAGATCAAGTGAAAAAATAGTCGCTGAAATTCCAGTAAACTTGGGAGTTTTGTGGAAGCTCTGCAAACCCTTACATAAGAAAGTGTATTTTCCTTGCCTCTGCTTGGGGATACTTCAGCAGGGGACAATGCATAAAGAGCCACTGAGAAGTCATTGAGTGGGCCAAGTTTCAAACAGGTATCACAAACTGTGTTTGATTGAGCATTCCAAATGCATGTATTCCTATAGGGAAAAAAAGAAGTTAAACCTGAAAATTCAAAGTGTTCCTGCAAAGGAACTCTTCAACGTAAGATGACGAAATTTGGGCTGCCAAGTGCAACTCATCTACTCAGTTTTGCTGCCAAGTATCAACAAGATCGGGTGAAAAAATATCTGCTGAGAGTCCAGTAAACTCTGTTCTGTGGATGCTCTACAAACACTTTCAAATGAAAGTTTATTTTTCTCTGCTCTGCTTCGGTGTACATAAACCGGTAACAAAGCGTAGAGAGCACAATGAGAATTCATTCAGTGAGTCAATTTTCAAGCAGCTAGCACAAACCGTGTTTGATTTCGATTTCCAAAAGCATGTATCCCTAGAGGGGAAAATGTAGTAAAACCTAACTCATCCAAGTCATCCTGCAAAGGAATGATTCAGCCTAGCAGAACAAAATTTGTGCTGCCAAGAGCAACTGGTATACACATTTTTTCTACCAAGTATCAACGAGTTCGTGTGAATAAACATTTGCTGAGATTCCAGTCAACTCAGAGTTCTCTGCAGCTTTGCAAATGCTTTCAAATGAAAGTGTATGTTCCTTGCCTCCGCTTAGAGCTACTGCCACAGGGAACAGAGCATAGAGAGCACACCGAGAATGAATTGAGTGAGTCAAGTTTGAAGAAGCTAGCACAAACCGTTTTGGATATACAGTTCCAAATGCATGTATCCCCATAAGGGAAAAGGAAGTGAAACTTAAAATTCAAAGTGCTCCTGCAAACGAACGCTTCAACCCTGAAGAACGAAATTTGGGCAGCCAAGTGAAACCGGTATTCTCATCTTTGCTGCCAAGTATCATCAAGATCGGGTGAAAAAATTTTGCTGAGATTCCAGTAAACTCAGAGTTCTGTGGAAGCTCTGCAAACACTTTCAAATGAAAGTATATTTTCCTTGCCTCTGCTTAGGGCTACTTCAACAGGAAACAAAGCATAGAGAGTGCACTGAGAACTAACTGAGTGAGTCAAGTTTCATGCAGCTAGTACCAACCGCGTTTGAGTTAGAGTTCCAAATGCATGTATCCCTATAGGGGAAAATGAAGTGAAACCTCAAATTTCAAAGTGTTCCTGCAAACGAACTATTCAACCTAGAAGATCTAAATTTGGCAGCCAAATGCAACCGGTCTACTTATCTTTGCTGTCGAGTAACAACAAGTTAGGGTGAAAAAATATTTGCTGAGAATCCAGGAAACTCACAGTTCTGTGGAATCACTGCAAAGGCTTTCAAATGAAAGTTTCTTCCCTTGCCTCTGCTTAGGGTTACTTCAACAGAAAACAAAGCATAGAGATCACACTGAGAACTAGTTGAGCGAGTTTCAGTTTCAAGCAGCTGGCGTAAACCGTGTTTGATGTATAATTCCAGATGCATGTATCCCTATAAGGGAAAAGGAAGTGAAACCTAAACATTCAAAAGCGTTCCTGCAAACGAACTTTTCAACCTAGAAGAACGAAATTTGGGTAGCTAAGTGCAACTGGTAAACTCATCTTTCCTGACAAGTATCATCAAGATCAGGTGAGTAAATATTTGCAGAGATTCCAGTTCACTTGGAGCTCTGTTGAAGCTCTGTAAATGCTTTCTTAGGAAAGCGAATGTTCCTTGCCTCCACTTAGGACCACTTCACCAGGGAACCAATCACAGACAGCACACTGGGAACTAATTGAGTGAGTCAAGCTTCAAGCAGCTGGCACAAACAGTGTTTGATTTAGAGCTCCAAATGCATGTATTCCTATAGGTTAAAATGATGAGAAACCCCCCAAATTCAATGTCTTCCTGAAAGCAAATGTTTCAACGTAGAAGAACGAAATTTTGGCAGCCAAATGCAACTGGTATGCTCATCTTTCTTACCTAGTATCAACAAGATCAAGTGAAAAAATAGTCGCTGAAATTCCAGTAAACTTGGGAGTTTTGTGGAAGCTCTGCAAACACTTCCATAAGAAAGTGTATTTTCCTTGCCTCTGCTTGGGGATACTTCAGCAGGGGACAATGCATAAAGAGCCACTGAGAAGTCATTGAGTGGGCCAAGTTTCAAACAGGTATCACAAACTGTGTTTGATTGAGCATTCCAAATGCATGTATTCCTATAGGGAAAAAAAGAAGTTAAACCTGAAAATTCAAAGTGTTCCTGCAAAGGAACTCTTCAACGTAAGATGACGAAATTTGGGCTGCCAAGTGCAACTCATCTACTCAGTTTTGCTGCCAAGTATCAACAAGATCGGGTGAAAAAATATCTGCTGAGAGTCCAGTAAACTCTGTTCTGTGGATGCTCTACAAACACTTTCAAATGAAAGTTTATTTTTCTCTGCTCTGCTTCGGTGTACATAAACCGGTAACAAAGCGTAGAGAGCACAATGAGAATTCATTCAGTGAGTCAATTTTCAAGCAGCTAGCACAAACCGTGTTTGATTTCGATTTCCAAAAGCATGTATCCCTAGAGGGGAAAATGTAGTAAAACCTAACTCATCCAAGTCATCCTGCAAAGGAATGATTCAGCCTAGCAGAACAAAATTTGTGCTGCCAAGAGCAACTGGTATACACATTTTTTCTACCAAGTATCAACGAGTTCGTGTGAATAAACATTTGCTGAGATTCCAGTCAACTCAGAGTTCTCTGCAGCTTTGCAAATGCTTTCAAATGAAAGTGTATGTTCCTTGCCTCCGCTTAGAGCTACTGCCACAGGGAACAGAGCATAGAGAGCACACCGAGAATGAATTGAGTGAGTCAAGTTTGAAGAAGCTAGCACAAACCGTTTTGGATATACAGTTCCAAATGCATGTATCCCCATAAGGGAAAAGGAAGTGAAACTTAAAATTCAAAGTGCTCCTGCAAACGAACGCTTCAACCCTGAAGAACGAAATTTGGGCAGCCAAGTGAAACCGGTATTCTCATCTTTGCTGCCAAGTATCATCAAGATCGGGTGAAAAAATTTTGCTGAGATTCCAGTAAACTCAGAGTTCTGTGGAAGCTCTGCAAACACTTTCAAATGAAAGTATATTTTCCTTGCCTCTGCTTAGGGCTACTTCAACAGGAAACAAAGCATAGAGAGTGCACTGAGAACTAACTGAGTGAGTCAAGTTTCATGCAGCTAGTACCAACCGCGTTTGAGTTAGAGTTCCAAATGCATGTATCCCTATAGGGGAAAATGAAGTGAAACCTCAAATTTCAAAGTGTTCCTGCAAAGGAACTATTCAACCTAGAAGATCTAAATTTGGGCAGCCAAATGCAACCGGTCTACTTATCTTTGCTGTCGAGTAACAACAAGTTAGGGTGAAAAAATATTTGCTGAGAATCCAGGAAACTCACAGTTCTGTGGAATCACTGCAAAGGCTTTCAAATGAAAGTTTCTTTCCCTTGCCTCTGCTTAGGGTTACTTCAACAGAAAACAAAGCATAGAGATCACACTGAGAACTAGTTGAGCGAGTTTCAGTTTCAAGCAGCTGGCGTAAACCGTGTTTGATGTATAATTCCAGATGCATGTATCCCTATAAGGGAAAAGGAAGTGAAACCTAAACATTCAAAAGCGTTCCTGCAAACGAACTTTTCAACCTAGAAGAACGAAATTTGGGTAGCTAAGTGCAACTGGTAAACTCATCTTTCCTGACAAGTATCATCAAGATCAGGTGAGTAAATATTTGCAGAGATTCCAGTTCACTTGGAGCTCTGTTGAAGCTCTGTAAATGCTTTCTTAGGAAAGCGAATGTTCCTTGCCTCCACTTAGGACCACTTCACCAGGGAACCAATCACAGACAGCACACTGGGAACTAATTGAGTGAGTCAAGCTTCAAGCAGCTGGCACAAACAGTGTTTGATTTAGAGCTCCAAATGCATGTATTCCTATAGGTTAAAATGATGAGAAACCCCCCAAATTCAATGTCTTCCTGAAAGCAAATGTTTCAACGTAGAAGAACGAAATTTTGGCAGCCAAATGCAACTGGTATGCTCATCTTTCTTACCTAGTATCAACAAGATCAAGTGAAAAAATAGTCGCTGAAATTCCAGTAAACTTGGGAGTTTTGTGGAAGCTCTGCAAACACTTCCATAAGAAAGTGTATTTTCCTTGCCTCTGCTTGGGGATACTTCAGCAGGGGACAATGCATAAAGAGCCACTGAGAAGTCATTGAGTGGGCCAAGTTTCAAACAGGTATCACAAACTGTGTTTTGATTGAGCATTCCAAATGCATGTATTCCTATAGGGAAAAAAAGAAGTTAAACCTGAAAATTCAAAGTGTTCCTGCAAAGGAACTCTTCAACGTAAGATGACGAAATTTGGGCTGCCAAGTGCAACTCATCTACTCAGTTTTGCTGCCAAGTATCAACAAGATCGGGTGAAAAAATATCTGCTGAGAGTCCAGTAAACTCTGTTCTGTGGATGCTCTACAAACACTTTCAAATGAAAGTTTATTTTTCTCTGCTCTGCTTCGGTGTACATAAACCGGTAACAAAGCGTTGAGAGCACAATGAGAATTCATTCAGTGAGTCAATTTTCAAGCAGCTAGCACAAACCGTGTTTGATTTCGATTTCCAAAAGCATGTATCCCTAGAGGGGAAAATGTAGTAAAACCTAACTCATCCAAGTCATCCTGCAAAGGAATGATTCAGCCTAGCAGAACAAAATTTGTGCTGCCAAGAGCAACTGGTATACACATTTTTCTACCAAGTATCAACGAGTTCGTGTGAATAAACATTTGCTGAGATTCCAGTCAACTCAGAGTTCTCTGCAGCTTTGCAAATGCTTTCAAATGAAAGTGTATGTTCCTTGCCTCCGCTTAGAGCTACTGCCACAGGGAACAGAGCATAGAGAGCACACCGAGAACGAATTGAGTGAGTCAAGTTTGAAGAAGCTAGCACAAACCGTGTTGGATATACAGTTCCAAATGCATGTATCCCCATAAGGGAAAAGGAAGTGAAACTTAAAATTCAAAGTGCTCCTGCAAACGAACGCTTCAACCCTGAAGAACGAAATTTGGGCAGCCAAGTGAAACCTGTATACTCATCTTTGCTGCCAAGTATCATCAAGATCGGGTGAAAAAATTTTGCTGAGATTCCAGTAAACTCAGAGTTCTGTGGAAGCTCTGCAAACACTTTCAAATGAAAGTATATTTTCCTTGCCTCTGCTTAGGGCTACTTCAACAGGAAACAAAGCATAGAGAGTGCACTGAGAACTAACTGAGTGAGTCAAGTTTCATGCAGCTAGTACCAACCGCGTTTGAGTTAGAGTTCCAAATGCATGTATCCCTATAGGGGAAAATGAAGTGAAACCTCAAATTTCAAAGTGTTCCTGCAAACGAACTATTCAACCTAGAAGATCTAAATTTGGGCAGCCAAATGCAACCGGTCTACTTATCTTTGCTGTCGAGTAACAACAAGTTAGGGTGAAAAAATATTTGCTGAAATCCAGGAAACTCACAGTTCTGTGGAATCACTGCAAAGGCTTTCAAATGAAAGTTTCTTTCCCTTGCCTCTGCTTAGGGTTACTTCAACAGAAAACAAAGCATAGAGATCACACTGAGAACTAGTTGAGCGAGTTTCAGTTTCAAGCAGCTGGCGTAAACCGTGTTTGATGTATAATTCCAGATGCATGTATCCCTATAAGGGAAAAGGAAGTGAAACCTAAACATTCAAAAGCGTTCCTGCAAACGAACTTTTCAACCCAGAAGAACGAAATTTGGGTAGCTAAGTGCAACTGGTAAACTCATCTTTCCTGACAAGTATCATCAAGATCAGGTGAGTAAATATTTGCAGAGATTCCAGTTCACTTGGAGCTCTGTTGAAGCTCTGTAAATGCTTTCTTAGGAAAGCGAATGTTCCTTGCCTCCACTTAGGACCACTTCACCAGGGAACCAATCACAGACAGCACACTGGGAACTAATTGAGTGAGTCAAGCTTCAAGCAGCTGGCACAAACAGTGTTTGATTTAGAGCTCCAAATGCATGTATTCCTATAGGTTAAAATGATGAGAAACCCCCCAAATTCAATGTCTTCCTGAAAGCAAATGTTTCAACGTAGAAGAACGAAATTTTGGCAGCCAAATGCAACTGGTATGCTCATCTTTCTTACCTAGTATCAACAAGATCAAGTGAAAAAATAGTCGCTGAAATTCCAGTAAACTTGGGAGTTTTGTGGAAGCTCTGCAAACACTTCCATAAGAAAGTGTATTTTCCTTGCCTCTGCTTGGGGATACTTCAGCAGGGGACAATGCATAAAGAGCCACTGAGAAGTCATTGAGTGGGCCAAGTTTCAAACAGGTATCACAAACTGTGTTTGATTGAGCATTCCAAATGCATGTATTCCTATAGGGAAAAAAAGAAGTTAAACCTGAAAATTCAAAGTGTTCCTGCAAAGGAACTCTTCAACGTAAGATGACGAAATTTGGGCTGCCAAGTGCAACTCATCTACTCAGTTTTGCTGCCAAGTATCAACAAGATCGGGTGAAAAAATATCTGCTGAGAGTCCAGTAAACTCTGTTCTGTGGATGCTCTACAAACACTTTCAAATGAAAGTTTATTTTTCTCTGCTCTGCTTCGGTGTACATAAACCGGTAACAAAGCGTAGAGAGCACAATGAGAATTCATTCAGTGAGTCAATTTTCAAGCAGCTAGCACAAACCGTGTTTGATTTCGATTTCCAAAAGCATGTATCCCTAGAGGGGAAAATGTAGTAAAACCTAACTCATCCAAGTCATCCTGCAAAGGAATGATTCAGCCTAGCAGAACAAAATTTGTGCTGCCAAGAGCAACTGGTATACACATTTTTCTACCAAGTATCAACGAGTTCGTGTGAATAAACATTTGCTGAGATTCCAGTCAACTCAGAGTTCTCTGCAGCTTTGCAAATGCTTTCAAATGAAAGTGTATGTTCCTTGCCTCCGCTTAGAGCTACTGCCACAGGGAACAGAGCATAGAGAGCACACCGAGAACGAATTGAGTGAGTCAAGTTTGAAGAAGCTAGCACAAACCGTGTTGGATATACAGTTCCAAATGCATGTATCCCCATAAGGGAAAAGGAAGTGAAACTTAAAATTCAAAGTGCTCCTGCAAACGAACGCTTCAACCCTGAAGAACGAAATTTGGGCAGCCAAGTGAAACCTGTATACTCATCTTTGCTGCCAAGTATCATCAAGATCGGGTGAAAAAATTTTGCTGAGATTCCAGTAAACTCAGAGTTCTGTGGAAGCTCTGCAAACACTTTCAAATGAAAGTATATTTTCCTTGCCTCTGCTTAGGGCTACTTCAACAGGAAACAAAGCATAGAGAGTGCACTGAGAACTAACTGAGTGAGTCAAGTTTCATGCAGCTAGTACCAACCGCGTTTGAGTTAGAGTTCCAAATGCATGTATCCCTATAGGGGAAAATGAAGTGAAACCTCAAATTTCAAAGTGTTCCTGCAAACGAACTATTCAACCTAGAAGATCTAAATTTGGGCAGCCAAATGCAACCGGTCTACTTATCTTTGCTGTCGAGTAACAACAAGTTAGGGTGAAAAAATATTTGCTGAGAATCCAGGAAACTCACAGTTCTGTGGAATCACTGCAAAGGCTTTCAAATGAAAGTTTCTTTCCCTTGCCTCTGCTTAGGGTTACTTCAACAGAAAACAAAGCATAGAGATCACACTGAGAACTAGTTGAGCGAGTTTCAGTTTCAAGCAGCTGGCGTAAACCGTGTTTGATGTATAATTCCAGATGCATGTATCCCTATAAGGGAAAAGGAAGTGAAACCTAAACATTCAAAAGCGTTCCTGCAAACGAACTTTTCAACCTAGAAGAACGAAATTTGGGTAGCTAAGTGCAACTGGTAAACTCATCTTTCCTGACAAGTATCATCAAGATCAGGTGAGTAAATATTTGCAGAGATTCCAGTTAACTTGGAGCTCTGTTGAAGCTCTGTAAATGCTTTCTTAGGAAAGCGAATGTTCCTTGCCTCCACTTAGGACCACTTCACCAGGGAACCAATCACAGAGAGCACACCGGGAACTAATTGAGTGAGTCAAGCTTCAAGCAGCTGGCACAAACAGTGTTTGATTTAGAGCTCCAAATGCATGTATTCCTATAGGTTAAAATGATGAGAAACCCCCCAAATTCAATGTCTTCCTGAAAGCAAATGTTTCAACGTAGAAGAACGAAATTTTGGCAGCCAAATGCAACTGGTATGCTCATCTTTCTTACCTAGTATCAACAAGATCAAGTGAAAAAATAGTCGCTGAAATTCCAGTAAACTTGGGAGTTTTGTGGAAGCTCTGCAAACACTTACATAAGAAAGTGTATTTTCCTTGCCTCTGCTTGGGGATACTTCAGCAGGGGACAATGCATAAAGAGCCACTGAGAAGTCATTGAGTGGGCCAAGTTTCAAACAGGTATCACAAACTGTGTTTGATTGAGCATTCCAAATGCATGTATTCCTATAGGGAAAAAAAGAAGTTAAACCTGAAAATTCAAAGTGTTCCTGCAAAGGAACTCTTCAACGTAAGATGACGAAATTTGGGCTGCCAAGTGCAACTCATCTACTCAGTTTTGCTGCCAAGTATCAACAAGATCGGGTGAAAAAATATCTGCTGAGAGTCCAGTAAACTCTGTTCTGTGGATGCTCTACAAACACTTTCAAATGAAAGTTTATTTTTCTCTGCTCTGCTTCGGTGTACATAAACCGGTAACAAAGCGTAGAGAGCACAATGAGAATTCATTCAGTGAGTCAATTTTCAAGCAGCTAGCACAAACCGTGTTTGATTTCGATTTCCAAAAGCATGTATCCCTAGAGGGGAAAATGTAGTAAAACCTAACTCATCCAAGTCATCCTGCAAAGGAATGATTCAGCCTAGCAGAACAAAATTTGTGCTGCCAAGAGCAACTGGTATACACATTTTTTCTACCAAGTATCAACGAGTTCGGGTGAATAAACATTTGCTGAGATTCCAGTAAACTCAGAGTTCTCTGCAGCTTTGCAAATGCTTTCAAATGAAAGTGTATGTTCCTTGCCTCCGCTTAGAGCTACTGCCACAGGGAACAGAGCATAGAGAGCACACCGAGAACGAATTGAGTGAGTCAAGTTTGAAGAAGCTAGCAGAAACCGTGTTGGATATACAGTTCCAAATGCATGTATCCCCATAAGGGAAAAGGAAGTGAAACTTAAAATTCAAAGTGCTCCTGCATACGAACGCTTCAACCCTGAAGAACGAAATTTGGGCAGCCAAGTGAAACCAGTATACTCATCTTTGCTGCCATGTATCATCAAGATCGGGTGAAAAAATTTTGCTGAGATTCCAGTAAACTCAGAGTTCTGTGGAAGCTCTGCAAACACTTTCAAATGAAAGTATATTTTCCTTGCCTCTGCTTAGGGCTACTTCAACAGGAAACAAAGCATAGAGAGTGCACTGAGAACTAACTGAGTGAGTCAAGTTTCATGCAGCTAGTACCAACCGCGTTTGAGTTAGAGTTCCAAATGCATGTATCCCTATAGGGGAAAATGAAGTGAAACCTCAAATTTCAAAGTGTTCCTGCAAACGAACTATTCAACCTAGAAGATCTAAATTTGGGCAGCCAAATGCAACCGGTCTACTTATCTTTGCTGTCGAGTAACAACAAGTTAGGGTGAAAAAATATTTGCTGAGAATCCAGGAAACTCACAGTTCTGTGGAATCACTGCAAAGGCTTTCAAATGAAAGTTTCTTTCCCTTGCCTCTGCTTAGGGTTACTTCAACAGAAAACAAAGCATAGAGATCACACTGAGAACTAGTTGAGCGAGTTTCAGTTTCAAGCAGCTGGCGTAAACCGTGTTTGATGTATAATTCCAGATGCATGTATCCCTATAAGGGAAAAGGAAGTGAAACCTAAACATTCAAAAGCGTTCCTGCAAACGAACTTTTCAACCTAGAAGAACGAAATTTGGGTAGCTAAGTGCAACTGGTAAACTCATCTTTCCTGACAAGTATCATCAAGATCAGGTGAGTAAATATTTGCAGAGATTCCAGTTAACTTGGAGCTCTGTTGAAGCTCTGTAAATGCTTTCTTAGGAAAGCGAATGTTCCTTGCCTCCACTTAGGACCACTTCACCAGGGAACCAATCACAGAGAGCACACCGGGAACTAATTGAGTGAGTCAAGCTTCAAGCAGCTGGCACAAACAGTGTTTGATTTAGAGCTCCAAATGCATGTATTCCTATAGGTTAAAATGATGAGAAACCCCCAAATTCAATGTCTTCCTGAAAGCAAATGTTTCAACGTAGAAGAACGAAATTTTGGCAGCCAAATGCAACTGGTATGCTCATCTTTCTTACCTAGTATCAACAAGATCAAGTGAAAAAATAGTCGCTGAAATTCCAGTAAACTTGGGAGTTTTGTGGAAGCTCTGCAAACACTTACATAAGAAAGTGTATTTTCCTTGCCTCTGCTTGGGGATACTTCAGCAGGGGACAATGCATAAAGAGCCACTGAGAAGTCATTGAGTGGGCCAAGTTTCAAACAGGTATCACAAACTGTGTTTGATTGAGCATTCCAAATGCATGTATTCCTATAGGGAAAAAAAGAAGTTAAAACCTGAAAATTCAAAGTGTTCCTGCAAAGGAACTCTTCAACGTAAGATGACGAAATTTGGGCTGCCAAGTGCAACTCATCTACTCAGTTTTGCTGCCAAGTATCAACAAGATCGGGTGAAAAAATATCTGCTGAGAGTCCAGTAAACTCTGTTCTGTGGATGCTCTACAAACACTTTCAAATGAAAGTTTATTTTTCTCTGCTCTGCTTCGGTGTACATAAACCGGTAACAAAGCATAGAGAGCACAATGAGAATTCATTCAGTGAGTCAATTTTCAAGCAGCTAGCACAAACCGTGTTTGATTTCGATTTCCAAAAGCATGTATCCCTAGAGGGGAAAATGTAGTAAAACCTAACTCATCCAAGTCATCCTGCAAAGGAATGATTCAGCCTAGCAGAACAAAATTTGTGCTGCCAAGAGCAACTGGTATACACATTTTTTCTACCAAGTATCAACGAGTTCGGGTGAATAAACATTTGCTGAGATTCCAGTAAACTCAGAGTTCTCTGCAGCTTTGCAAATGCTTTCAAATGAAAGTGTATGTTCCTTGCCTCCGCTTAGAGCTACTGCCACAGGGAACAGAGCATAGAGAGCACACCGAGAACGAATTGAGTGAGTCAAGTTTGAAGAAGCTAGCACAAACCGTGTTGGATATACAGTTCCAAATGCATGTATCCCCATAAGGGAAAAGGAAGTGAAACTTAAAATTCAAAGTGCTCCTGCAAACGAACGCTTCAACCCTGAAGAACGAAATTTGGGCAGCCAAGTGAAACCGGTATACTCATCTTTGCTGCCAAGTATCATCAAGATCGGGTGAAAAAATTTTGCTGATATTCCAGTAAACTCAGAGTTCTGTGGAAGCTCTGCAAACACTTTCAAATGAAAGTATATTTTCCTTGCCTCTGCTTAGGGCTACTTCAACAGGAAACAAAGCATAGAGAGTGCACTGAGAACTAACTGAGTGAGTCAAGTTTCATGCAGCTAGTACCAACCGCGTTTGAGTTAGAGTTCCAAATGCATGTATCCCTATAGGGGAAAATGAAGTGAAACCTCAAATTTCAAAGTGTTCCTGCAAACGAACTATTCAACCTAGAAGATCTAAATTTGGGCAGCCAAATGCAACCGGTCTACTTATCTTTGCTGTCGAGTAACAACAAGTTAGGGTGAAAAAATATTTGCTGAGAATCCAGGAAACTCACAGTTCTGTGGAATCACTGCAAAGGCTTTCAAATGAAAGTTTCTTTCCCTTGCCTCTGCTTAGGGTTACTTCAACAGAAAACAAAGCATAGAGATCACACTGAGAACTAGTTGAGCGAGTTTCAGTTTCAAGCAGCTGGCGTAAACCGTGTTTGATGTATAATTCCAGATGCATGTATCCCTTTAAGGGAAAAGGAAGTGAAACCTAAACATTCAAAAGCGTTCCTGCAAACGAACTTTTCAACCTAGAAGAACGAAATTTGGGTAGCTAAGTGCAACTGGTAAACTCATCTTTCCTGACAAGTATCATCAAGATCAGGTGAGTAAATATTTGCAGAGATTCCAGTTAACTTGGAGCTCTGTTGAAGCTCTGTAAATGCTTTCTTAGGAAAGCGAATGTTCCTTGCCTCCACTTAGGACCACTTCACCAGGGAACCAATCACAGAGAGCACACCGGGAACTAATTGAGTGAGTCAAGCTTCAAGCAGCTGGCACAAACAGTGTTTGATTTAGAGCTCCAAATGCATGTATTCCTATAGGTTAAAATGATGAGAAACCCCCAAATTCAATGTCTTCCTGAAAGCAAATGTTTCAACGTAGAAGAACGAAATTTTGGCAGCCAAATGCAACTGGTATGCTCATCTTTCTTACCTAGTATCAACAAGATCAAGTGAAAAAATAGTCGCTGAAATTCCAGTAAACTTGGGAGTTTTGTGGAAGCTCTGCAAACACTTACATAAGAAAGTGTATTTTCCTTGCCTCTGCTTGGGGATACTTCAGCAGGGGACAATGCATAAAGAGCCACTGAGAAGTCATTGAGTGGGCCAAGTTTCAAACAGGTATCACAAACTGTGTTTGATTGAGCATTCCAAATGCATGTATTCCTATAGGGAAAAAAAGAAGTTAAACCTGAAAATTCAAAGTGTTCCTGCAAAGGAACTCTTCAACGTAAGATGACGAAATTTGGGCTGCCAAGTGCAACTCATCTACTCAGTTTTGCTGCCAAGTATCAACAAGATCGGGTGAAAAAATATCTGCTGAGAGTCCAGTAAACTCTGTTCTGTGGATGCTCTACAAACACTTTCAAATGAAAGTTTATTTTTCTCTGCTCTGCTTCGGTGTACATAAACCGGTAACAAAGCGTAGAGAGCACAATGAGAATTCATTCAGTGAGTCAATTTTCAAGCAGCTAGCACAAACCGTGTTTGATTTCGATTTCCAAAAGCATGTATCCCTAGAGGGGAAAATGTAGTAAAACCTAACTAATCCAAGTCATCCTGCAAAGGAATGATTCAGCCTAGCAGAACAAAATTTGTGCTGCCAAGAGCAACTGGTATACACATTTTTTCTACCAAGTATCAACGAGTTCGGGTGAATAAACATTTGCTGAGATTCCAGTAAACTCAGAGTTCTCTGCAGCTTTGCAAATGCTTTCAAATGAAAGTGTATGTTCCTTGCCTCCGCTTAGAGCTACTGCCACAGGGAACAGAGCATAGAGAGCACACCGAGAACGAATTGAGTGAGTCAAGTTTGAAGAAGCTAGCACAAACCGTGTTGGATATACAGTTCCAAATGCATGTATCCCCATAAGGGAAAAGGAAGTGAAACTTAAAATTCAAAGTGCTCCTGCAAACGAACGCTTCAACCCTGAAGAACGAAATTTGGGCAGCCAAGTGAAACCGGTATACTCATCTTTGCTGCCAAGTATCATCAAGATCGGGTGAAAAAATTTTGCTGAGATTCCAGTAAACTCAGAGTTCTGTGGAAGCTCTGCAAACACTTTCAAATGAAAGTATATTTTCCTTGCCTCTGCTTAGGGCTACTTCAACAGGAAACAAAGCATAGAGAGTGCACTGAGAACTAACTGAGTGAGTCAAGTTTCATGCAGCTAGTACCAACCGCGTTTGAGTTAGAGTTCCAAATGCATGTATCCCTATAGGAGAAAATGAAGTGAAACCTCAAATTTCAAAGTGTTCCTGCAAACGAACTATTCAACCTAGAAGATCTAAATTTGGGCAGCCAAATGCAACCGGTCTACTTATCTTTGCTGTCGAGTAACAACAAGTTAGGGTGAAAAAATATTTGCTGAGAATCCAGGAAACTCACAGTTCTGTGGAATCACTGCAAAGGCTTTCAAATGAAAGTTTCTTTCCCTTGCCTCTGCTTAGGGTTACTTCAACAGAAAACAAAGCATAGATATCACACTGAGAACTAGTTGAGTGAGTTTCAGTTTCAAGCAGCTAGCGTAAACCGTGTTTGATGTATAATTCCAGATGCATGTATCCCTATAAGGGAAAAGGAAGTGAAACCTAAACATTCAAAAGCGTTCCTGCAAAAGAACTTTTCAACCTAGAAGAACGAAATTTGGGTAGCTAAGTGCAACTCATCTACTCAGTTTTGCTGCCAAGTATCAACAAGATCGGGTGAAAAAGTATCTGCTGAGAGTCCAGTAAACTCTGTTCTGTGGATGCTCTACAAACACTTTCAAATGAAAGTTTATTTTTCTCTGCTCTGCTTCGGTGTACATAAACCGGTAACAAAGCATAGAGAGCACAATGAGAATTCATTCAGTGAGTCAATTTTCAAGCAGCTAGCACAAACCGTGTTTGATTTCGATTTCCAAAAGCATGTATCCCTATAGGGGAAAATGTAGTAAAACCTAACTAATCCAAGCCATCCTGCAAAGGAATGATTCAGCCTAGCAGAACAAAATTTGTGCTGCCAAGAGCAACTGGTATACACATTTTTTCTACCAAGTATCAACGAGTTCGGGTGAATAAACTTTTGCTGAGATTCCAGGAAACTCAGAGTTCTCTGCAGCTTTACAAATGCTTTCAAATGAAATTGTATGTTCCTTGCCTCCGCTTAGAGCTACTACAACAGGGAACAAAGCATAGATAGCACACCGAGAACGAATTGAGTGAGTCAAGTTTGAAGAAGCTAGCACAAACCGTGTTGGATATACAGTTCCAAATGGATGTATCCCCATAAGGGAAAAGGAAGTGAAACTTAAAATTCAAAGTGCTCCTGCAAACGAACGCTTCAACCCTGAAGAACGAAATTTGGGCAGCCAAGTGAAACCGGTATACTCATCTTTGCTGCCAAGTATCATCAAGATCGGGTGAAAAAATTTTGCTGAGATTCCAGTAAACTCAGAGTTCTGTGGAAGCTCTGCAAACACTTTCAAATGAAAGTATATTTTCCTTGCCTCTGCTTAGGGCTACTTCAACAGGAAACAAAGCATAGAGAGTGCCCTGAGAACTAACTGAGTGAGTCAAGTTTCATGCAGCTAGTACCAACCGCGTTTGAGTTAGAGTTCCAAATGCATGTATCCCTATAGGGGAAAATGAAGTGAAACCTCAAATTTCAAAGTGTTCCTGCAAACGAACTATTCAACCTAGAAGATCTAAATTTGGGCAGCCAAATGCAACCGGTCTACTTATCTTTGCTGTCGAGTAACAACAAGTTAGGGTGAAAAAATATTTGCTGAGAATCCAGGAAACTCACATTTTTGTGGAATCACTGCAGAGGCTTTCAAATGAAAGTTTCTTTCCCTTGCCTCTGCTTAGGGTTACTTCAACAGAAAACAAAGCATAGAGATCACACTGAGAACTAGTTGAGTGAGTTTCAGTTTCAAGCAGCTAGCGTAAACCGTGTTTGATGTATAATTCCAGATGCATGTATCCCTATAAGGGAAAAGGAAGTGAAACCTAAACATTCAAAAGCGTTCCTGCAAACGAACTTTTCAACCTAGAAGAACGAAATTTGGGTAGCTAAGTGCAACTGGTAAACTCATCTTTCCTGACAAGTATCATCAAGATCAGGTGAGTAATTATTTGCAGAGATTCCAGTTAACTTGGAGCTCTGTTGAAGCACTGTAAATGCTTTCTTAGGAAAGCGAATGTTCCTTGCCTCCACTTAGGACCACCTCACCAGGGAACCAATCACAGAGAGCACACCGGGAACTAATTGAGTGAGTCAAGCTTCAAGCAGCTAGCACAAACAGTGTTTGATTTAGAGCTCAAAATGCATGTATTCCTATAGGTTAAAATGAAGAGAAACCCCCCAAATTCAATGTCTTCCTGAAAGCAAATGTTTCCACGTAGAAGAACGAAATTTTGGCAGCCAAATGCAACTGGTATGCTCATCTTTCTTACCTAGTATCAACAAGATCAAGTGAAAAAATAGTCGCTGAAATTCCAGTAAACTTGGGAGTTTTGTGGAAGCTCTGCAAACACTTACATAAGAAAGTGTATTTTCCTTGCCTCTGCTTGGGGATACTTCAGCAGGGGACAATGCATAAAGAGCCACTGAGAAGTCATTGAGTGGGCCAAGTTTCAAACAGGTATCACAAACTGTGTTTGATTGAGCATTCCAAATGCATGTATTCCTATAGGGAAAAAAGAAGTTAAACCTGAAAATTCAAAGTGTTCCTGCAAAGGAACTCTTCAACATAAGATGACGAAATTTGGGCTGCCAAGTGCAACTCATCTACTCAGTTTTGCTGCCAAGTATCAACAAGATCGGGTGAAAAGATATCTGCTGAGAGTCCAGTAAACTCTGTTCTGTGGATGCTCTACAAACACTTTCAAATGAAAGTTTATTTTTCTCTGCTCTGCTTCGGTGTACATAAACCGGTAACAAAGCATAGAGAGCACAATGAGAATTCATTCAGTGAGTCAATTTTCAAGCAGCTAGCACAAACCGTGTTTGATTTCGATTTCCAAAAGCATGTATCCCTAGAGGGGAAAATGTAGTAAAACCTAACTAATCCAAGTCATCCTGCAAAGGAATGATTCAGCCTAGCAGAACAAAATTTGTGCTGCCAAGAGCAACTGGTATACACATTTTTTCTACCAAGTATCAACAAGTTCGGGTGAATAAACATTTGCTGAGATTCCAGTCAACTCAGAGTTCTCTGCAGCTTTGCAAATGCTTTCAAATGAAAGTGTATGTTCCTTGCCTCCGCTTAGAGCTACTACCACAGGGAACAGAGCATAGAGAGCACACCGAGAACGAATTGAGTGAGTCAAGTTTGAAGAAGCTAGCACAAACCGTGTTGGATATACAGTTCCAAATGCATGTATCCCCATAAGGGAAAAGGAAGTGAAACTTAAAATTCAAAGTGCTCCTGCAAACGAACGCTTCAACCCTGAAGAACGAAATTTGGGCAGCCAAGTGAAACCGGTATACTCATCTTTGCTGCCAAGTATCATCAAGATCGGGTGAAAAAATTTTGCTGAGATTCCAGTAAACTCAGAGTTCTGTGGAAGCTCTGCAAACACTTTCAAATGAAAGTATATTTTCCTTGCCTCTGCTTAGGGCTACTTCAACAGGAAACAAAGCATAGAGAGTGCCCTGAGAACTAACTGAGTGAGTCAAGTTTCATGCAGCTAGTACCAACCGCGTTTGAGTTAGAGTTCCAAATGCATGTATCCCTATAGGGGAAAATGAAGTGAAACCTCAAATTTCAAAGTGTTCCTGCAAACGAACTATTCAACCTAGAAGATCTAAATTTGGGCAGCCAAATGCAACCGGTCTACTTATCTTTGCTGTCGAGTAACAACAAGTTAGGGTGAAAAAATATTTGCTGAGAATCCAGGAAACTCACATTTTTGTGGAATCACTGCAGAGGATTTCAAATGAAAGTTTCTTTCCCTTGCCTCTGCTTAGGGTTACTTCAACAGAAAACAAAGCATAGAGATCACACTGAGAACTAGTTGAGTGAGTTTCAGTTTCAAGCAGCTAGCGTAAACCGTGTTTGATGTATAATTCCAGATGCATGTATCCCTATAAGTGAAAAGGAAGTGAAACCTAAACATTCAAAAGCGTTCCTGCAAACGAACTTTTCAACCTAGAAGAACGAAATTTGGGTAGCTAAGTGCAACTGGTAAACTCATCTTTCCTGACAAGTATCATCAAGATCAGGTGAGTAATTATTTGCAGAGATTCCAGTTAAGTTGGAGCTCTGTTGAAGCACTGTAAATGCTTTCTTAGGAAAGCGAATGTTCCTTGCCTCCACTTAGGACCACCTCACCAGGGAACCAATCACAGAGAGCACACCGGGAACTAATTGAGTGAGTCAAGCTTCAAGCAGCTAGCACAAACAGTGTTTGATTTAGAGCTCCAAATGCATGTATTCCTATAGGTTAAAATGAAGAGAAACCCCCCAAATTCAATGTCTTCCTGAAAGCAAATGTTTCCACGTAGAAGAACGAAATTTTGGCAGCCAAATGCAACTGGTATGCTCATCTTTCTTACCTAGTATCAACAAGATCAAGTGAAAAAATAGTCGCTGAAATTCCAGTAAACTTGGGAGTTTTGTGGAAGCTCTGCAAACACTTACATAAGAAAGTGTATTTTCCTTGCCTCTGCTTGGGGATACTTCAGCAGGGGACAATGCATAAAGAGCCACTGAGAAGTCATTGAGTGGGCCAAGTTTCAAACAGGTATCACAAACTGTGTTTGATTGAGCATTCCAAATGCATGTATTCCTATAGGGAAAAAAGAAGTTAAACCTGAAAATTCAAAGTGTTCCTGCAAAGGAACTCTTCAACATAAGATGACGAAATTTGGGCTGCCAAGTGCAACTCATCTACTCAGTTTTGATGCCAAGTATCAACAAGATCGGGTGAAAAGATATCTGCTGAGAGTCCAGTAAACTCTGTTCTGTGGATGCTCTACAAACACTTTCAAATGAAAGTTTATTTTTCTCTGCTCTGCTTCGGTGTACATAAACCGGTAACAAAGCATAGAGAGCACAATGAGAATTCATTCAGTGAGTCAATTTTCAAGCAGCTAGCACAAACCGTGTTTGATTTCGATTTCCAAAAGCATGTATCCCTAGAGGGGAAAATGTAGTAAAACCTAACTAATCCAAGTCATCCTGCAAAGGAATGATTCAGCCTAGCAGAACAAAATTTGTGCTGCCAAGAGCAACTGGTATACACATTTTTTCTACCAAGTATCAACGAGTTCGGGTGAATAAACATTTGCTGAGATTCCAGTAAACTCAGAGTTCTCTGCAGCTTTGCAAATGCTTTCAAATGAAAGTGTATGTTCCTTGCCTCCGCTTAGAGCTACTACCACAGGGAACAGAGCATAGAGAGCACACCGAGAACGAATTGAGTGAGTCAAGTTTGAAGAAGCTAGCACAAACCGTGTTGGATATACAGTTCCAAATGCATGTATCCCCATAAGGGAAAAGGAAGTGAAACTTAAAATTCAAAGTGCTCCTGCAAACGAACGCTTCAACCCTGAAGAACGAAATTTGGGCAGCCAAGTGAAACCGGTATACTCATCTTTGCTGCCAAGTATCATCAAGATCGGGTGAAAAAATTTTGCTGAGATTCCAGTAAACTCAGAGTTCTGTGGAAGCTCTGCAAACACCTTCAAATGAAAGTATATTTTCCTTGCCTCTGCTTAGGGCTACTTCAACAGGAAACAAAGCATAGAGAGTGCACTGAGAACTAACTGAGTGAGTCAAGTTTCATGCAGCTAGTACCAACCGCGTTTGAGTTAGAGTTCCAAATGCATGTATCCCTATAGGGGAAAATGAAGTGAAACCTCAAATTTCAAAGTGTTCCTGCAAACGAACTATTCAACCTAGAAGATCTAAATTTGGGCAGCCAAATGCAACCGGTCTACTTATCTTTGCTGTCGAGTAACAACAAGTTAGGGTGAAAAAATATTTGCTGAGAATCCAGGAAACTCACATTTTTGTGGAATCACTGCAGAGGCTTTCAAATGAAAGTTTCTTTCCCTTGCCTCTGCTTAGGGTTACTTCAACAGAAAACAAAGCATAGAGATCACACTGAGAACTAGTTGAGTGAGTTTCAGTTTCAAGCAGCTAGCGTAAACCGTGTTTGATGTATAATTCCAGATGCATGTATCCCTATAAGGGAAAAGGAAGTGAAACCTAAACATTCAAAAGCGTTCCTGCAAATGAACTTTTCAACCTAGAAGAACGAAATTTGGGTAGCTAAGTACAACTGGTAAACTCATCTTTCCTGACAAGTATCATCAAGATCAGGTGAGTAATTATTTGCAGAGATTCCAGTTAAGTTGGAGCTCTGTTGAAGCACTGTAAATGCTTTCTTAGGAAAGCGAATGTTCCTTGCCTCCACTTAGGACCACCTCACCAGGGAACCAATCACAGAGAGCACACCGGGAACTAATTGAGTGAGTCAAGCTTCAAGCAGCTAGCACAAACAGTGTTTGATTTAGAGCTCCAAATGCATGTATTCCTATAGGTTAAAATGAAGAGAAACCCCCCAAATTCAATGTCTTCCTGAAAGCAAATGTTTCCACATAGAAGAACGAAATTTTGGCAGCCAAATGCAACTGGTATGCTCATCTTTCTTACCTAGTATCAACAAGATCAAGTGAAAAAATAGTCGCTGAAATTCCAGTAAACTTGGGAATTTTGTGGAAGCTCTGCAAACACTTCCATAAGAAAGTGTATTTTCCTTGCCTCTGCTTGGGGATACTTCAGCAGGGGACAATGCATAAAGAGCCACTGAGAAGTCATTGAGTGGGCCAAGTTTCAAACAGGTATCACAAACTGTGTTTGATTGAGCATTCCAAATGCATGTATTCCTATAGGGAAAAAAAGAAGTTAAACCTGAAAATTCAAAGTGTTCCTGCAAAGGAACTCTTCAACGTAAGATGACGAAATTTGGGCTGCCAAGTGCAACTCATCTACTCAGTTTTGCTGCCAAGTATCAACAAGATCGGGTGAAAAAATATCTGCTGAGAGTCCAGTAAACTCTGTTCTGTGGATGCTCTACAAACACTTTCAAATGAAAGTTTATTTTTCTCTGCTCTGCTTCGGTGTACATAAACCGGTAACAAAGCATAGAGAGCACAATGAGAATTCATTCAGTGAGTCAATTTTCAAGCAGCTAGCACAAACCGTGTTTGATTTCGATTTCCAAAAGCATGTATCCCTAGAGGGGAAAATGTAGTAAAACCTAACTAATCCAAGTCATCCTGCAAAGGAATGATTCAGCCTAGCAGAACAAAATTTGTGCTGCCAAGAGCAACTGGTATACACATTTTTTCTACCAAGTATCAACGAGTTCGGGTGAATAAACATTTGCTGAGATTCCAGTCAACTCAGAGTTCTCTGCAGCTTTGCAAATGCTTTCAAATGAAAGTGTATGTTCCTTGCCTCCGCTTAGAGCTACTGCCACAGGGAACAGAGCATAGAGAGCACACCGAGAACGAATTGAGTGAGTCAAGTTTGAAGAAGCTAGCACAAACCGTGTTGGATATACAGTTCCAAATGCATGTATCCCCATAAGGGAAAAGGAAGTGAAACTTAAAATTCAAAGTGCTCCTGCAAACGAACGCTTCAACCCTGAAGAACGAAATTTGGGCAGCCAAGTGAAACCGGTATACTCATCTTTGCTGCCAAGTATCATCAAGATCGGGTGAAAAAAATTTGCTGAGATTCCAGTAAACTCAGAGTTCTGTGGAAGCTCTGCAAACACCTTCAAATGAAAGTATATTTTCCTTGCCTCTGCTTAGGGCTACTTCAACAGGAAACAAAGCATAGAGAGTGCACTGAGAACTAACTGAGTGAGTCAAGTTTCATGCAGCTAGTACCAACCGCGTTTGAGTTAGAGTTCCAAATGCATGTATCCCTATAGGGGAAAATGAAGTGAAACCTCAAATTTCAAAGTGTTCCTGCAAACGAACTATTCAACCTAGAAGATCTAAATTTGGGCAGCCAAATGCAACCGGTCTACTTATCTTTGCTGTCGAGTAACAACAAGTTAGGGTGAAAAAATATTTGCTGAGAATCCAGGAAACTCACAGTTCTGTGGAATCACTGCAAAGGCTTTCAAATGAAAGTTTCTTTCCCTTGCCTCTGCTTAGGGTTACTTCAACAGAAAACAAAGCATAGAGATCACACTGACAACTAGTTGAGCGAGTTTCAGTTTCAAGCAGCTGGCGTAAACCGTGTTTGATGTATAATTCCAGATGCATGTATCCCTATAAGGGAAAAGGAAGTGAAACCTAAACATTCAAAAGCGTTCCTGCAAACGAACTTTTCAACCTAGAAGAACGAAATTTGGGTAGCTAAGTGCAACTGGTAAACTCATCTTTCCTGACAAGTATCATCAAGATCAGGTGAGTAAATATTTGCAGAGATTCCAGTTAACTTGGAGCTCTGTTGAAGCTCTGTAAATGCTTTCTTAGGAAAGCGAATGTTCCTTGCCTCCACTTAGGACCACTTCACCAGGGAACCAATCACAGAGAGCACACCGGGAACTAATTGAGTGAGTCAAGCTTCAAGCAGCTGGCACAAACAGTGTTTGATTTAGAGCTCCAAATGCATGTATTCCTATAGGTTAAAATGATGAGAAACCCCCCAAATTCAATGTCTTCCTGAAAGCAAATGTTTCCACGTAGAAGAACGAAATTTTGGCAGCCAAATGCAACTGGTATGCTCATCTTTCTTACCTAGTATCAACAAGATCAAGTGAAAAAATAGTCGCTGAAATTCCAGTAAACTTGGGAGTTTTGTGGAAGCTCTGCAAACACTTCCATAAGAAAGTGTATTTTCCTTGCCTCTGCTTGGGGATACTTCAGCAGGGGACAATGCATAAAGAGCCACTGAGAAGTCATTGAGTGGGCCAAGTTTCAAACAGGTATCACAAACTGTGTTTGATTGAGCATTCCAAATGCATGTATTCCTATAGGGAAAAAAAGAAGTTAAACCTGAAAATTCAAAGTGTTCCTGCAAAGGAACTCTTCAACGTAAGATGACGAAATTTGGGCTGCCAAGTGCAACTCATCTACTCAGTTTTGCTGCCAAGTATCAACAAGATCGGGTGAAAAAATATCTGCTGAGAGTCCAGTAAACTCTGTTCTGTGGATGCTCTACAAACACTTTCAAATGAAAGTTTATTTTTCTCTGCTCTGCTTCGGTGTACATAAACCGGTAACAAAGCATAGAGAGCACAATGAGAATTCATTCAGTGAGTCAATTTTCAAGCAGCTAGCACAAACCGTGTTTGATTTCGATTTCCAAAAGCATGTATCCCTAGAGGGGAAAATGTAGTAAAACCTAACTCATCCAAGTCATCCTGCAAAGGAATGATTCAGCCTAGCAGAACAAAATTTGTGCTGCCAAGAGCAACTGGTATACACATTTTTTCTACCAAGTATCAACGAGTTCGGGTGAATAAACATTTGCTGAGATTCCAGTCAACTCAGAGTTCTCTGCAGCTTTGCAAATGCTTTCAAATGAAAGTGTATGTTCCTTGCCTCCGCTTAGAGCTACTGCCACAGGGAACAGAGCATAGAGAGCACACCGAGAACGAATTGAGTGAGTCAAGTTTGAAGAAGCTAGCACAAACCGGGTTGGATATACAGTTCCAAATGCATGTATCCCCATAAGGGAAAAGGAAGTGAAACTTAAAATTCAAAGTGCTCCTGCAAACGAACGCTTCAACCCTGAAGAACGAAATTTGGGCAGCCAAGTGAAACCGGTATACTCATCTTTGCTGCCAAGTATCATCAAGATCGGGTGAAAAAATTTTGCTGAGATTCCAGTAAACTCAGAGTTCTGTGGAAGCTCTGCAAACACCTTCAAATGAAAGTATATTTTCCTTGCCTCTGCTTAGGGCTACTTCAACAGGAAACAAAGCATAGAGAGTGCACTGAGAACTAACTGAGTGAGTCAAGTTTCATGCAGCTAGTACCAACCGCGTTTGAGTTAGAGGTCCAAATGCATGTATCCCTATAGGGGAAAATGAAGTGAAACCTCAAATTTCAAAGTGTTCCTGCAAACGAACTATTCAACCTAGAAGATCTAAATTTGGGCAGCCAAATGCAACCGGTCTACTTATCTTTGCTGTCGAGTAACAACAAGTTAGGGTGAAAAAATATTTGCTGAGAATCCAGGAAACTCACAGTTCTGTGGAATCACTGCAAAGGCTTTCAAATGAAAGTTTCTTTCCCTTGCCTCTGCTTAGGGTTACTTCAACAGAAAACAAAGCATAGAGATCACACTGAGAACTAGTTGAGTGAGTTTCAGTTTCAAGCAGCTGGCGTAAACCGTGTTTGATGTATAATTCCAGATGCATGTATCCCTATAAGGGAAAAGGAAGTGAAACCTAAACATTCAAAAGCGTTCCTGCAAACGAACTTTTCAACCTAGAAGAACGAAATTTGGGTAGCTAAGTGCAACTGGTAAACTCATCTTTCCTGACAAGTATCATCAAGATCAGGTGAGTAAATATTTGCAGAGATTCCAGTTAACTTGGAGCTCTGTTGAAGCTCTGTAAATGCTTTCTTAGGAAAGCGAATGTTCCTTGCCTCCACTTAGGACCACTTCACCAGGGAACCAATCACAGAGAGCACACCGGGAACTAATTGAGTGAGTCAAGCTTCAAGCAGCTGGCACAAACAGTGTTTGATTTAGAGCTCCAAATGCATGTATTCCTATAGGTTAAAATGATGAGAAACCCCCCAAATTCAATGTCTTCCTGAAAGCAAATGTTTCAACGTAGAAGAACGAAATTTTGGCAGCCAAATGCAACTGGTATGCTCATCTTTCTTACCTAGTATCAACAAGATCAAGTGAAAAAATAGTCGCTGAAATTCCAGTAAACTTGGGAGTTTTGTGGAAGCTCTGCAAACACTTACATAAGAAAGTGTATTTTCCTTGCCTCTGCTTGGGGATACTTCAGCAGGGGACAATGCATAAAGAGCCACTGAGAAGTCATTGAGTGGGCCAAGTTTCAAACAGGTATCACAAACTGTGTTTGATTGAGCATTCCAAATGCATGTATTCCTATAGGGAAAAAAAGAAGTTAAACCTGAAAATTCAAAGTGTTCCTGCAAAGGAACTCTTCAACATAAGATGACGAAATTTGGGCTGCCAAGTGCAACTCATCTACTCAGTTTTGCTGCCAAGTATCAACAAGATCGGGTGAAAAAATATCTGCTGAGATTCCAGTAAACTCTGTTCTGTGGATGCTCTACAAACACTTTCAAATGAAAGTTTATTTTTCTCTGCTCTGCTTCGGTGTACATAAACCGGTAACAAAGCATAGAGAGCACAATGAGAATTCATTCAGTGAGTCAATTTTCAAGCAGCTAGCACAAACCGTGTTTGATTTCGATTTCCAAAAGCATGTATCCCTAGAGGGGAAAATGTAGTAAAACCTAACTCATCCAAGTCATCCTGCAAAGGAATGATTCAGCCTAGCAGAACAAAATTTGTGCTGCCAAGAGCAACTGGTATACACATTTTTTCTACCAAGTATCAACGAATTCGGGTGAATAAACATTTGCTGAGATTCCAGTAAACTCAGAGTTCTCTGCAGCTTTGCAAATGCTTTCAAATGAAAGTGTATGTTCCTTGCTTCTGCTTAGAGCTACTGCCACAGGGAACAGAGCATAGAGAGCACACCGACAACGAATTGAGTGAGTCAAGTTTGAAGAAGCTAGCACAAACCGTGTTGGATATACAGTTCCAAATGCATGTATCCCCATAAGGGAAAAGGAAGTGAAACTTAAAATTCAAAGTGCTCCTGCAAACGAAGGCTTCAACCCTGAAGAACGAAATTTGGGCAGCCAAGTGAAACCGGTATACTCATCTTTGCTGCCAAGTATCATCAAGATCGGGTGAAAAAATTTTGCTAAGATTCCAGTAAACTCAGAGTTCTGTGGAAGCTCTGCAAACACTTTCAAATGAAAGTATATTTTCCTTGCCTCTGCTTAGGGCTACTTCAACAGGAAACAAAGCATAGAGAGTGCACTGAGAACTAACTGAGTGAGTCAAGTTTCATGCAGCTAGTACCAACCGCGTTTGAGTTAGAGTTCCAAATGCATGTATCCCTATAGGGGAAAATGAAGTGAAACCTCAAATTTCAAAGTGTTCCTGCAAACGAACTATTCAACCTAGAAGATCTAAATTTGGGCAGCCAAATGCAACCGGTCTACTTATCTTTGCTGTCGAGTAACAACAAGTTAGGGTGAAAAAATATTTGCTGAGAATCCAGGAAACTCACAGTTCTGTGGAATCACTGCAAAGGCATTCAAATGAAAGTTTCTTTCCCTTGCCTCTGCTTAGGGTTACTTCAACAGAAAACAAAGCATAGAGATCACACTGAGAACTAGTTGAGTGAGTTTCAGTTTCAAGCAGCTGGCGTAAACCGTGTTTGATGTATAATTCCAGATTCATGTATCCCTATAAGGGAAAAGGAAGTGAAACCTAAACATTCAAAAGCGTTCCTGCAAACGAACTTTTCAACCTAGAAGAACGAAATTTGGGTAGCTAAGTGCAACTGGTAAACTCATCTTTCCTGACAAGTATCATCAAGATCAGGTGAGTAAATATTTGCAGAGATTCCAGTTCACTTGGAGCTCTGTTGAAGCTCTGTAAATGCTTTCTTAGGAAAGCGAATGTTCCTTGCCTCCACTTAGGACCACTTCACCAGGGAACCAATCACAGAGAGCACACCGGGAACTAATTGAGTGAGTCAAGCTTCAAGCAGCTGGCACAAACAGTGTTTGATTTAGAGCTCCAAATGCATGTATTCCTATAGGTTAAAATGATGAGAAACCCCCCAAATTCAATGTCTTCCTGAAAGCAAATGTTTCAACGTAGAAGAACGAAATTTTGGCAGCCAAATGCAACTGGTATGCTCATCTTTCTTACCTAGTATCAACAAGATCAAGTGAAAAAATAGTCGCTGAAATTCCAGTAAACTTGGGAGTTTTGTGGAAGCTCTGCAAACACTTACATAAGAAAGTGTATTTTCCTTGCCTCTGCTTGGGGATACTTCAGCGGGGGTCAATGCATAAAGAGCCACTGAGAAGTCATTGAGTGGGCCAAGTTTCAAACAGGTATCACAAACTGTGTTTGATTGAGCATTCCAAATGCATGTATTCCTATAGGGAAAAAAAGAAGTTAAACCTGAAAATTCAAAGTGTTCCTGCAAAGGAACTCTTCAACGTAAGATGACGAAATTTGGGCTGCCAAGTGCAACTCATCTACTCAGTTTTGCTGCCAAGTATCAACAAGATCGGGTGAAAAAATATCTGCTGAGAGTCCAGTAAACTCTGTTCTGTGGATGCTCTACAAACACTTTCAAATGAAAGTTTATTTTTCTCTGCTCTGCTTCGGTGTACATAAACCGGTAACAAAGCATAGAGAGCACAATGAGAATTCATTCAGTGAGTCAATTTTCAAGCAGCTAGCACAAACCGTGTTTGATTTCGATTTCCAAAAGCATGTATCCCTAGAGGGGAAAATGTAGTAAAACCTAACTAATCCAAGTCATCCTGCAAAGGAATGATTCAGCCTAGCAGAACAAAATTTGTGCTGCCAAGAGCAACTGGTATACACATTTTTTCTACCAAGTATCAACGAGTTCGGGTGAATAAACATTTGCTGAGATTCCAGTAAACTCAGAGTTCTCTGCAGCTTTGCAAATGCTTTCAAATGAAAGTGTATGTTCCTTGCCTCCGCTTAGAGCTACTGCCACAGGGAACAGAGCATAGAGAGCACACCGAGAACGAATTGAGTGAGTCAAGTTTGAAGAAGCGAGCACAAACCGTGTTGGATATACAGTTCCAAATGCATGTATCCCCATAAGGGAAAAAGAAGTGAAACTTAAAATTCAAAGTGCTCCTGCAAACGAACGCTTCAACCCTGAAGAACGAAATTTGGGCAGCCAAGTGAAACCGGTATACTCATCTTTGCTGCCAAGTATCATCAAGATCGGGTGAAAAAATTTTGCTGAGATTCCAGTAAACTCAGAGTTCTGTGGAAGCTCTGCAAACACTTTCAAATGAAAGTATATTTTCCTTGCCTCTGCTTAGGGCTACTTCAACAGGAAACAAAGCATAGAGAGTGCACTGAGAACTAACTGAGTGAGTCAAGTTTCATGCAGCTAGTACCAACCGCGTTTGAGTTAGAGTTCCAAATGCATGTATCCCTATAGGGGAAAATGAAGTGAAACCTCAAATTTCAAAGTGTTCCTGCAAACGAACTATTCAACCTAGAAGATCTAAATTTGGGCAGCCAAATGCAACCGGTCTACTTATCTTTGCTGTCGAGTAACAACAAGTTAGGGTGAAAAAATATTTGCTGAGAATCCAGGAAACTCACAGTTCTGTGGAATCACTGCAAAGGCATTCAAATGAAAGTTTCTTTCCCTTGCCTCTGCTTAGGGTTACTTCAACAGAAAACAAAGCATAGAGATCACACTGAGAACTAGTTGAGTGAGTTTCAGTTTCAAGCAGCTGGCGTAAACCGTGTTTGATGTATAATTCCAGATGCATGTATCCCTATAAGGGAAAAGGAAGTGAAACCTAAACATTCAAAAGCGTTCCTGCAAACGAACTTTTCAACCTAGAAGAACGAAATTTGGGTAGCTAAGTGCAACTGGTAAACTCATCTTTCCTGACAAGTATCATCAAGATCAGGTGAGTAAATATTTGCAGAGATTCCAGTTAACTTGGAGCTCTGTTGAAGCTCTGTAAATGCTTTCTTAGGAAAGCGAATGTTCCTTGCCTCCACTTAGGACCACTTCACCAGGGAACCAATCACAGAGAGCACACCGGGAACTAATTGAGTGAGTCAAGCTTCAAGCAGCTGGCACAAACAGTGTTTGATTTAGAGCTCCAAATGCATGTATTCCTATAGGTTAAAATGATGAGAAACCCCCCAAATTCAATGTCTTCCTGAAAGCAAATGTTTCAACGTAGAAGAACGAAATTTTGGCAGCCAAATGCAACTGGTATGCTCATCTTTCTTACCTAGTATCAACAAGATCAAGTGAAAAAATAGTCGCTGAAATTCCAGTAAACTTGGGAGTTTTGTGGAAGCTCTGCAAACACTTACATAAGAAAGTGTATTTTCCTTGCCTCTGCTTGGGGATACTTCAGCAGGGGACAATGCATAAAGAGCCACTGAGAAGTCATTGAGTGGGCCAAGTTTCAAACAGGTATCACAAACTGTGTTTGATTGAGCATTCCAAATGCATGTATTCCTATAGGGAAAAACAGAAGTTAAACCTGAAAATTCAAAGTGTTCCTGCAAAGGAACTCTTCAACGTAAGATGACGAAATTTGGGCTGCCAAGTGCAACTCATCTACTCAGTTTTGCTGCCAAGTATCAACAAGATCGGGTGAAAAAATATCTGCTGAGAGTCCAGTAAACTCTGTTCTGTGGATGCTCTACAAACACTTTCAAATGAAAGTTTATTTTTCTCTGCTCTGCTTCGGTGTACATAAACGGGTAACAAAGCATAGAGAGCACAATGAGAATTCATTCAGTGAGTCAATTTTCAAGCAGCTAGCACAAACCGTGTTTGATTTCGATTTCCAAAAGCATGTATCCCTAGAGGGGAAAATGTAGTAAAACCTAACTCATCCAAGTCATCCTGCAAAGGAATGATTCAGCCTAGCAGAACAAAATTTGTGCTGCCAAGAGCAACTGGTATACACATTTTTTCTACCAAGTATCAACGAGTTCGGGTGAATAAACATTTGCTGAGATTCCAGTAAACTCAGAGTTCTCTGCAGCTTTGCAAATGCTTTCAAATGAAAGTGTATGTTCCTTGCCTCCGCTTAGAGCTACTGCCACAGGGAACAGAGCATAGAGAGCACACCGAGAACGAATTGAGTGAGTCAAGTTTGAAGAAACTAGCACAAACCGTGTTGGATATACAGTTCCAAATGCATGTATCCCCATAAGGGAAAAGGAAGTGAAACTTAAAATTCAAAGTGCTCCTGCAAAGGAACGCTTCAACCCTGAAGAACGAAATTTGGGCAGCCAAGTGAAACCGGTATACTCATCTTTGCTGCCAAGTATCATCAAGATCGGGTGAAAAAATTTTGCTGAGATTCCAGTAAACTCAGAGTTCTGTGGAAGCTCTGCAAACACCTTCAAATGAAAGTATATTTTCCTTGCCTCTGCTTAGGGCTACTTCAACAGGAAACAAAGCATAGAGAGTGCACTGAGAACTAACTGAGTGAGTCAAGTTTCATGCAGCTAGTACCAACCGCGTTTGAGTTAGAGTTCCAAATGCATGTATCCCTATAGGGGAAAATGAAGTGAAACCTCAAATTTCAAAGTGTTCCTGCAAACGAACTATTCAACCTAGAAGATCTAAATTTGGGCAGCCAAATGCAACCGGTCTACTTATCTTTATTGTCGAGTAACAACAAGTTAGGGTGAAAAAATATTTGCTGAGAATCCAGGAAACTCACAGTTCTGTGGAATCACTGCAAAGGCTTTCAAATGAAAGTTTCTTTCCCTTGCCTCTGCTTAGGGTTACTTCAACAGAAAACAAAGCATAGAGATCACACTGAGAACTAGTTGAGTGAGTTTCAGTTTCAAGCAGCTGGCGTAAACCCTGTTTGATGTATAATTCCAGATGCATGTATCCCTATAAGGGAAAAGGAAGTGAAACCTAAACATTCAAAAGCGTTCCTGCAAACGAACTTTTCAACCTAGAAGAACGAAATTTGGGTAGCTAAGTGCAACTGGTAAACTCATCTTTCCTGACAAGTATCATCAAGATCAGGTGAGTAAATATTTGCAGAGATTCCAGTTAACTTGGAGCTCTGTTGAAGCTCTGTAAATGCTTTCTTAGGAAAGCGAATGTTCCTTGCCTCCACTTAGGACCACTTCACCAGGGAACCAATCACAGAGAGCACACCGGGAACTAATTGAGTGAGTCAAGCTTCAAGCAGCTGGCACAAACAGTGTTTGATTTAGAGCTCCAAATGCATGTATTCCTATAGGTTAAAATGATGAGAAACCCCCCAAATTCAATGTCTTCCTGAAAGCAAATGTTTCAACGTAGAAGAACGAAATTTTGGCAGCCAAATGCAACTGGTATGCTCATCTTTCTTACCTAGTATCAACAAGATCAAGTGAAAAAATAGTCGCTGAAATTCCAGTAAACTTGGGAGTTTTGTGGAAGCTCTGCAAACACTTACATAAGAAAGTGTATTTTCCTTGCCTCTGCTTGGGGATACTTCAGCAGGGGACAATGCATAAAGAGCCACTGAGAAGTCATTGAGTGGGCCAAGTTTCAAACAGGTATCACAAACTGTGTTTGATTGAGCATTCCAAATGCATGTATTCCTATAGGGAAAAAAAGAAGTTAAACCTGAAAATTCAAAGTGTTCCTGCAAAGGAACTCTTCAACGTAAGATGACGAAATTTGGGCTGCCAAGTGCAACTCATCTACTCAGTTTTGCTGCCAAGTATCAACAAGATCGGGTGAAAAAATATCTGCTGAGAGTCCAGTAAACTCTGTTCTGTGGATGCTCTACAAACACTTTCAAATGAAAGTTTATTTTTCTCTGCTCTGCTTCGGTGTACATAAACCGGTAACAAAGCATAGAGAGCACAATGAGAATTCATTCAGTGAGTCAATTTTCAAGCAGCTAGCACAAACCGTGTTTGATTTCGATTTCCAAAAGCATGTATCCCTAGAGGGGAAAATGTAGTAAAACCTAACTAATCCAAGTCATCCTGCAAAGGAATGATTCAGCCTAGCAGAACAAAATTTGTGCTGCCAAGAGCAACTGGTATACACATTTTTTCTACCAAGTATCAACGAGTTCGGGTGAATAAACATTTGCTGAGATTCCAGTCAACTCAGAGTTCTCTGCAGCTTTGCAAATGCTTTCAAATGAAAGTGTATGTTCCTTGCCTCCGCTTAGAGCTACTGCCACAGGGAACAGAGCATAGAGAGCACACCGAGAACGAATTGAGTGAGTCAAGTTTGAAGAAGCGAGCCCAAACCGTGTTGGATATACAGTTCCAAATGCATGTATCCCCATAAGGGAAAAGGAAGTGAAACTTAAAATTCAAAGTGCTCCTGCAAACGAACGCTTCAACCCTGAAGAACGAAATTTGGGCAGCCAAGTGAAACCGGTATACTCATCTTTGCTGCCAAGTATCATCAAGATCGGGTGAAAAAATTTTGCTGAGATTCCAGTAAACTCAGAGTTCTGTGGAAGCTCTGCAAACACCTTCAAATGAAAGTATATTTTCCTTGCCTCTGCTTAGGGCTACTTCAACAGGAAACAAAGCATAGAGAGTGCACTGAGAACTAACTGAGTGAGTCAAGTTTCATGCAGCTAGTACCAACCGCGTTTGAGTTAGAGTTCCAAATGCATGTATCCCTATAGGGGAAAATGAAGTGAAACCTCAAATTTCAAAGTGTTCCTGCAAACGAACTATTCAACCTAGAAGATCTAAATTTGGGCAGCCAAATGCAACCGGTCTACTTATCTTTGCTGTCGAGTAACAACAAGTTAGGGTGAAAAAATATTTGCTGAGAATCCAGGAAACTCACAGTTCTGTGGAATCACTGCAAAGGCATTCAAATGAAAGTTTCTTTCCCTTGCCTCTGCTTAGGGTTACTTCAACAGAAAACAAAGCATAGAGATCACACTGAGAACTAGTTGAGTGAGTTTCAGTTTCAAGCAGCTGGCGTAAACCGTGTTTGATGTATAATTCCAGATGCATGTATCCCTATAAGGGAAAAGGAAGTGAAACCTAAACATTCAAAAGCGTTCCTGCAAACGAACTTTTCAACCTAGAAGAACGAAATTTGGGTAGCTAAGTGCAACTGGTAAACTCATCTTTCCTGACAAGTATCATCAAGATCAGGTGAGTAAATATTTGCAGAGATTCCAGTTAACTTGGAGCTCTGTTGAAGCTCTGTAAATGCTTTCTTAGGAAAGCGAATGTTCCTTGCCTCCACTTAGGACCACTTCACCAGGGAACCAATCACAGAGAGCACACCGGGAACTAATTGAGTGAGTCAAGCTTCAAGCAGCTGGCACAAACAGTGTTTGATTTAGAGCTCCAAATGCATGTATTCCTATAGGTTAAAATGATGAGAAACCCCCCAAATTCAATGTCTTCCTGAAAGCAAATGTTTCAACGTAGAAGAACGAAATTTTGGCAGCCAAATGCAACTGGTATGCTCATCTTTCTTACCTAGTATCAACAAGATCAAGTGAAAAAATAGTCGCTGAAATTCCAGTAAACTTGGGAGTTTTGTGGAAGCTCTGCAAACACTTACATAAGAAAGTGTATTTTCCTTGCCTCTGCTTGGGGATACTTCAGCAGGGGACAATGCATAAAGAGCCACTGAGAAGTCATTGAGTGGGCCAAGTTTCAAACAGGTATCACAAACTGTGTTTGATTGAGCATTCCAAATGCATGTATTCCTATAGGGAAAAAAAGAAGTTAAACCTGAAAATTCAAAGTGTTCCTGCAAAGGAACTCTTCAACGTAAGATGACGAAATTTGGGCTGCCAAGTGCAACTCATCTACTCAGTTTTGCTGCCAAGTATCAACAAGATCGGGTGAAAAAATATCTGCTGAGAGTCCAGTAAACTCTGTTCTGTGGATGCTCTACAAACACTTTCAAATGAAAGTTTATTTTTCTCTGCTCTGCTTCGGTGTACATAAACCGGTAACAAAGCATAGAGAGCACAATGAGAATTCATTCAGTGAGTCAATTTTCAAGCAGCTAGCACAAACCGTGTTTGATTTCGATTTCCAAAAGCATGTATCCCTAGAGGGGAAAATGTAGTAAAACCTAACTAATCCAAGTCATCCTGCAAAGGAATGATTCAGCCTAGCAGAACAAAATTTGTGCTGCCAAGAGCAACTGGTATACACATTTTTTCTACCAAGTATCAACGAGTTCGGGTGAATAAACATTTGCTGAGATTCCAGTCAACTCAGAGTTCTCTGCAGCTTTGCAAATGCTTTCAAATGAAAGTGTATGTTCCTTGCCTCCGCTTAGAGCTACTGCCACAGGGAACAGAGCATAGAGAGCACACCGAGAACGAATTGAGTGAGTCAAGTTTGAAGAAGCGAGCCCAAACCGTGTTGGATATACAGTTCCAAATGCATGTATCCCCATAAGGGAAAAGGAAGTGAAACTTAAAATTCAAAGTGCTCCTGCAAACGAACGCTTCAACCCTGAAGAACGAAATTTGGGCAGCCAAGTGAAACCGGTATACTCATCTTTGCTGCCAAGTATCATCAAGATCGGGTGAAAAAATTTTGCTGAGATTCCAGTAAACTCAGAGTTCTGTGGAAGCTCTGCAAACACCTTCAAATGAAAGTATATTTTCCTTGCCTCTGCTTAGGGCTACTTCAACAGGAAACAAAGCATAGAGAGTGCACTGAGAACTAACTGAGTGAGTCAAGTTTCATGCAGCTAGTACCAACCGCGTTTGAGTTAGAGTTCCAAATGCATGTATCCCTATAGGGGAAAATGAAGTGAAACCTCAAATTTCAAAGTGTTCCTGCAAACGAACTATTCAACCTAGAAGATCTAAATTTGGGCAGCCAAATGCAACCGGTCTACTTATCTTTGCTGTCGAGTAACAACAAGTTAGGGTGAAAAAATATTTGCTGAGAATCCAGGAAACTCACAGTTCTGTGGAATCACTGCAAAGGCATTCAAATGAAAGTTTCTTTCCCTTGCCTCTGCTTAGGGTTACTTCAACAGAAAACAAAGCATAGAGATCACACTGAGAACTAGTTGAGTGAGTTTCAGTTTCAAGCAGCTGGCGTAAACCGTGTTTGATGTATAATTCCAGATGCATGTATCCCTATAAGGGAAAAGGAAGTGAAACCTAAACATTCAAAAGCGTTCCTGCAAACGAACTTTTCAACCTAGAAGAACGAAATTTGGGTAGCTAAGTGCAACTGGTAAACTCATCTTTCCTGACAAGTATCATCAAGATCAGGTGAGTAAATATTTGCAGAGATTCCAGTTAACTTGGAGCTCTGTTGAAGCTCTGTAAATGCTTTCTTAGGAAAGCGAATGTTCCTTGCCTCCACTTAGGACCACTTCACCAGGGAACCAATCACAGAGAGCACACCGGGAACTAATTGAGTGAGTCAAGCTTCAAGCAGCTGGCACAAACAGTGTTTGATTTAGAGCTCCAAATGCATGTATTCCTATAGGTTAAAATGATGAGAAACCCCCCAAATTCAATGTCTTCCTGAAAGCAAATGTTTCAACGTAGAAGAACGAAATTTTGGCAGCCAAATGCAACTGGTATGCTCATCTTTCTTACCTAGTATCAACAAGATCAAGTGAAAAAATAGTCGCTGAAATTCCAGTAAACTTGGGAGTTTTGTGGAAGCTCTGCAAACACTTACATAAGAAAGTGTATTTTCCTTGCCTCTGCTTGGGGATACTTCAGCAGGGGACAATGCATAAAGAGCCACTGAGAAGTCATTGAGTGGGCCAAGTTTCAAACAGGTATCACAAACTGTGTTTGATTGAGCATTCCAAATGCATGTATTCCTATAGGGAAAAAAAGAAGTTAAACCTGAAAATTCAAAGTGTTCCTGCAAAGGAACTCTTCAACGTAAGATGACGAAATTTGGGCTGCCAAGTGCAACTCATCTACTCAGTTTTGCTGCCAAGTATCAACAAGATCGGGTGAAAAAATATCTGCTGAGAGTCCAGTAAACTCTGTTCTGTGGATGCTCTACAAACACTTTCAAATGAAAGTTTATTTTTCTCTGCTCTGCTTCGGTGTACATAAACCGGTAACAAAGCATAGAGAGCACAATGAGAATTCATTCAGTGAGTCAATTTTCAAGCAGCTAGCACAAACCGTGTTTGATTTCGATTTCCAAAAGCATGTATCCCTAGAGGGGAAAATGTAGTAAAACCTAACTAATCCAAGTCATCCTGCAAAGGAATGATTCAGCCTAGCAGAACAAAATTTGTGCTGCCAAGAGCAACTGGTATACACATTTTTTCTACCAAGTATCAACGAGTTCGGGTGAATAAACATTTGCTGAGATTCCAGTAAACTCAGAGTTCTCTGCAGCTTTGCAAATGCTTTCAAATGAAAGTGTATGTTCCTTGCCTCCGCTTAGAGCTACTGCCACAGGGAACAGAGCATAGAGAGCACACCGAGAACGAATTGAGTGAGTCAAGTTTGAAGAAGCGAGCACAAACCGTGTTGGATATACAGTTCCAAATGCATGTATCCCCATAAGGGAAAAGGAAGTGAAACTTAAAATTCAAAGTGCTCCTGCAAACGAACGCTTCAACCCTGAAGAACGAAATTTGGGCAGCCAAGTGAAACCGGTATACTCATCTTTGCTGCCAAGTATCATCAAGATCGGGTGAAAAAATTTTGCTGAGATTCCAGTAAACTCAGAGTTCTGTGGAAGCTCTGCAAACACTTTCAAATGAAAGTATATTTTCCTTGCCTCTGCTTAGGGCTACTTCAACAGGAAACAAAGCATAGAGAGTGCACTGAGAACTAACTGAGTGAGTCAAGTTTCATGCAGCTAGTACCAACCGCGTTTGAGTTAGAGTTCCAAATGCATGTATCCCTATAGGGGAAAATGAAGTGAAACCTCAAATTTCAAAGTGTTCCTGCAAACGAACTATTCAACCTAGAAGATCTAAATTTGGGCAGCCAAATGCAACCGGTCTACTTATCTTTGCTGTCGAGTAACAACAAGTTAGGGTGAAAAAATATTTGCTGAGAATCCAGGAAACTCACAGTTCTGTGGAATCACTGCAAAGGCTTTCAAATGAAAGTTTCTTTCCCTTGCCTCTGCTTAGGGTTACTTCAACAGAAAACAAAGCATAGAGATCACACTGAGAACTAGTTGAGTGAGTTTCAGTTTCAAGCAGCTGGCGTAAACCGTGTTTGATGTATAATTCCAGATGCATGTATCCCTATAAGGGAAAAGGAAGTGAAACCTAAACATTCAAAAGCGTTCCTGCAAACGAACTTTTCAACCTAGAAGAACGAAATTTGGGTAGCTAAGTGCAACTGGTAAACTCATCTTTCCTGACAAGTATCATCAAGATCAGGTGAGTAAATATTTGCAGAGATTCCAGTTAACTTGGAGCTCTGTTGAAGCACTGTAAATGCTTTCTTAGGAAAGCGAATGTTCCTTGCCTCCACTTAGGACCACTTCACCAGGGAACCAATCACAGAGAGCACACCGGGAACTAATTGAGTGAGTCAAGCTTCAAGCAGCTGGCACAAACAGTGTTTGATTTAGAGCTCCAAATGCATGTATTCCTATAGGTTAAAATGATGAGAAACCCCCCAAATTCAATGTCTTCCTGAAAGCAAATGTTTCAACGTAGAAGAACGAAATTTTGGCAAGCCAAATGCAACTGGTATGCTCATCTTTCTTACCTAGTATCAACAAGATCAAGTGAAAAAATAGTCGCTGAAATTCCAGTAAACTTGGGAGTTTTGTGGAAGCTCTGCAAACACTTACATAAGAAAGTGTATTTTCCTTGCCTCTGCTTGGGGATACTTCAGCAGGGGACAATGCATAAAGAGCCACTGAGAAGTCATTGAGTGGGCCAAGTTTCAAACAGGTATCACAAACTGTGTTTGATTGAGCATTCCAAATGCATGTATTCCTATAGGGAAAAAAAGAAGTTAAACCTGAAAATTCAAAGTGTTCCTGCAAAGGAACTCTTCAACGTAAGATGACGAAATTTGGGCTGCCAAGTGCAACTCATCTACTCAGTTTTGCTGCCAAGTATCAACAAGATCGGGTGAAAAAATATCTGCTGAGAGTCCAGTAAACTCTGTTCTGTGGATGCTCTACAAACACTTTCAAATGAAAGTTTATTTTTCTCTGCTCTGCTTCGGTGTACATAAACCGGTAACAAAGCATAGAGAGCACAATGAGAATTCATTCAGTGAGTCAATTTTCAAGCAGCTAGCACAAACCGTGTTTGATTTCGATTTCCAAAAGCATGTATCCCTAGAGGGGAAAATGTAGTAAAACCTAACTCATCCAAGTCATCCTGCAAAGGAATGATTCAGCCTAGCAGAACAAAATTTGTGCTGCCAAGAGCAACTGGTATACACATTTTTTCTACCAAGTATCAACAAGTTCGGGTGAATAAACATTTGCTGAGATTCCAGTAAACTCAGAGTTCTCTGCAGCTTTGCAAATGCTTTCAAATGAAAGTGTATGTTCCTTGCCTCCGCTTAGAGCTACTGCCACAGGGAACAGAGCATAGAGAGCACACCGAGAACGAATTGAGTGAGTCAAGTTTGAAGAAACTAGCACAAACCGTGTTGGATATACAGTTCCAAATGCATGTATCCCCATAAGGGAAAAGGAAGTGAAACTTAAAATTCAAAGTGCTCCTGCAAACGAACGCTTCAACCCTGAAGAACGAAATTTGGGCAGCCAAGTGAAACCGGTATACTCATCTTTGCTGCCAAGTATCATCAAGATCGGGTGAAAAAATTTTGCTGAGATTCCAGTAAACTCAGAGTTCTGTGGAAGCTCTGCAAACACCTTCAAATGAAAGTATATTTTCCTTGCCTCTGCTTAGGGCTACTTCAACAGGAAACAAAGCATAGAGAGTGCACTGAGAACTAACTGAGTGAGTCAAGTTTCATGCAGCTAGTACCAACCGCTTTTGAGTTAGAGTTCCAAATGCATGTATCCCTATAGGGGAAAATGAAGTGAAACCTCAAATTTCAAAGTGTTCCTGCAAACGAACTATTCAACCTAGAAGATCTAAATTTGGGCAGCCAAATGCAACCGGTCTACTTATCTTTGCTGTCGAGTAACAACAAGTTAGGGTGAAAAAATATTTGCTGAGAATCCAGGAAACTCACAGTTCTGTGGAATCACTGCAAAGGCTTTCAAATGAAAGTTTCTTTCCCTTGCCTCTGCTTAGGGTTACTTCAACAGAAAACAAAGCATAGAGATCACACTGAGAACTAGTTGAGTGAGTTTCAGTTTCAAGCAGCTAGCGTAAACCCTGTTTGATGTATAAGTCCAGATGCATGTATCCCTATAAGGGAAAAGGAAGTGAAACCTAAACATTCAAAAGCGTTGCTGCAAACGAACTTTTCAACCTAGAAGAACGAAATTTGGGTAGCTAAGTGCAACTGGTAAACTCATCTTTCCTGACAAGTATCATCAAGATCAGGTGAGTAAATATTTGCAGAGATTCCAGTTAACTTGGAGCTCTGTTGAAGCTCTGTAAATGCTTTCTTAGGAAAGCGAATGTTCCTTGCCTCCACTTAGGACCACTTCACCAGGGAACCAATCACAGACAGCACACCGGGAACTAATTGAGTGAGTCAAGCTTCAAGCAGCTGGCACAAACAGTGTTTGATTTAGAGCTCCAAATGCATGTATTCCTATAGGTTAAAATGATGAGAAACCCCCCAAATTCAATGTCTTCCTGAAAGCAAATGTTTCAACGTAGAAGAACGAAATTTTGGCAGCCAAATGCAACTGGTATGCTCATCTTTCTTACCTAGTATCAACAAGATCAAGTGAAAAAATAGTCGCTGAAATTCCAGTAAACTTGGGAGTTTTGTGGAAGCTCTGCAAACACTTACATAAGAAAGTGTATTTTCCTTGCCTCTGCTTGGGGATACTTCAGCAGGGGACAATGCATAAAGAGCCACTGAGAAGTCATTGAGTGGGCCAAGTTTCAAACAGGTATCACAAACTGTGTTTGATTGAGCATTCCAAATGCATGTATTCCTATAGGGAAAAAAAGAAGTTAAACCTGAAAATTCAAAGTGTTCCTGCAAAGGAACTCTTCAACGTAAGATGACGAAATTTGGGCTGCCAAGTGCAACTCATCTACTCAGTTTTGCTGCCAAGTATCAACAAGATCGGGTGAAAAAATATCTGCTGAGAGTCCAGTAAACTCTGTTCTGTGGATGCTCTACAAACACTTTCAAATGAAAGTTTATTTTTCTCTGCTCTGCTTCGGTGTACATAAACCGGTAACAAAGCATAGAGAGCACAATGAGAATTCATTCAGTGAGTCAATTTTCAAGCAGCTAGCACAAACCGTGTTTGATTTCGATTTCCAAAAGCATGTATCCCTAGAGGGGAAAATGTAGTAAAACCTAACTCATCCAAGTCATCCTGCAAAGGAATGATTCAGCCTAGCAGAACAAAATTTGTGCTGCCAAGAGCAACTGGTATACACATTTTTTCTACCAAGTATCAACAAGTTCGGGTGAATAAACATTTGCTGAGATTCCAGTAAACTCAGAGTTCTCTGCAGCTTTGCAAATGCTTTCAAATGAAAGTGTATGTTCCTTGCCTCCGCTTAGAGCTACTGCCACAGGGAACAGAGCATAGAGAGCACACCAAGAACGAATTGAGTGAGTCAAGTTTGAAGAAACTAGCACAAACCGTGTTGGATATACAGTTCCAAATGCATGTATCCCCATAAGGGAAAAGGAAGTGAAACTTAAAATTCAAAGTGCTCCTGCAAACGAACGCTTCAACCCTGAAGAACGAAATTTGGGCAGCCAAGTGAAACCGGTATACTCATCTTTGCTGCCAAGTATCATCAAGATCGGGTGAAAAAATTTTGCTGAGATTCCAGTAAACTCAGAGTTCTGTGGAAGCTCTGCAAACACCTTCAAATGAAAGTATATTTTCCTTGCCTCTGCTTAGGGCTACTTCAACAGGAAACAAAGCATAGAGAGTGCACTGAGAACTAACTGAGTGAGTCAAGTTTCATGCAGCTAGTACCAACCGCGTTTGAGTTAGAGTTCCAAATGCATGTATCCCTATAGGGGAAAATGAAGTGAAACCTCAAATTTCAAAGTGTTCCTGCAAACGAACTATTCAACCTAGAAGATCTAAATTTGGGCAGCCAAATGCAACCGGTCTACTTATCTTTGCTGTCGAGTAACAACAAGTTAGGGTGAAAAAATATTTGCTGAGAATCCAGGAAACTCACAGTTCTGTGGAATCACTGCAAAGGCTTTCAAATGAAAGTTTCTTTCCCTTGCCTCTGCTTAGGGTTACTTCAACAGAAAACAAAGCATAGAGATCACACTGAGAACTAGTTGAGTGAGTTTCAGTTTCAAGCAGCTAGCGTAAACCCTGTTTGATGTATAAGTCCAGATGCATGTATCCCTATAAGGGAAAAGGAAGTGAAACCTAAACATTCAAAAGCGTTGCTGCAAACGAACTTTTCAACCTAGAAGAACGAAATTTGGGTAGCTAAGTGCAACTGGTAAACTCATCTTTCCTGACAAGTATCATCAAGATCAGGTGAGTAAATATTTGCAGAGATTCCAGTTAACTTGGAGCTCTGTTGAAGCTCTGTAAATGCTTTCTTAGGAAAGCGAATGTTCCTTGCCTCCACTTAGGACCACTTCACCAGGGAACCAATCACAGACAGCACACCGGGAACTAATTGAGTGAGTCAAGCTTCAAGCAGCTGGCACAAACAGTGTTTGATTTAGAGCTCCAAATGCATGTATTCCTATAGGTTAAAATGATGAGAAACCCCCCAAATTCAATGTCTTCCTGAAAGCAAATGTTTCAACGTAGAAGAACGAAATTTTGGCAGCCAAATGCAACTGGTATGCTCATCTTTCTTACCTAGTATCAACAAGATCAAGTGAAAAAATAGTCGCTGAAATTCCAGTAAACTTGGGAGTTTTGTGGAAGCTCTGCAAACACTTACATAAGAAAGTGTATTTTCCTTGCCTCTGCTTGGGGATACTTCAGCAGGGGACAATGCATAAAGAGCCACTGAGAAGTCATTGAGTGGGCCAAGTTTCAAACAGGTATCACAAACTGTGTTTGATTGAGCATTCCAAATGCATGTATTCCTATAGGGAAAAAAAGAAGTTAAACCTGAAAATTCAAAGTGTTCCTGCAAAGGAACTCTTCAACGTAAGATGACGAAATTTGGGCTGCCAAGTGCAACTCATCTACTCAGTTTTGCTGCCAAGTATCAACAAGATCGGGTGAAAAAATATCTGCTGAGAGTCCAGTAAACTCTGTTCTGTGGATGCTCTACAAACACTTTCAAATGAAAGTTTATTTTTCTCTGCTCTGCTTCGGTGTACATAAACCGGTAACAAAGCATAGAGAGCACAATGAGAATTCATTCAGTGAGTCAATTTTCAAGCAGCTAGCACAAACCGTGTTTGATTTCGATTTCCAAAAGCATGTATCCCTAGAGGGGAAAATGTAGTAAAACCTAACTCATCCAAGTCATCCTGCAAAGGAATGATTCAGCCTAGCAGAACAAAATTTGTGCTGCCAAGAGCAACTGGTATACACATTTTTTCTACCAAGTATCAACAAGTTCGGGTGAATAAACATTTGCTGAGATTCCAGTAAACTCAGAGTTCTCTGCAGCTTTGCAAATGCTTTCAAATGAAAGTGTATGTTCCTTGCCTCCGCTTAGAGCTACTGCCACAGGGAACAGAGCATAGAGAGCACACCAAGAACGAATTGAGTGAGTCAAGTTTGAAGAAACTAGCACAAACCGTGTTGGATATACAGTTCCAAATGCATGTATCCCCATAAGGGAAAAGGAAGTGAAACTTAAAATTCAAAGTGCTCCTGCAAACGAACGCTTCAACCCTGAAGAACGAAATTTGGGCAGCCAAGTGAAACCGGTATACTCATCTTTGCTGCCAAGTATCATCAAGATCGGGTGAAAAAATTTTGCTGAGATTCCAGTAAACTCAGAGTTCTGTGGAAGCTCTGCAAACACCTTCAAATGAAAGTATATTTTCCTTGCCTCTGCTTAGGGCTACTTCAACAGGAAACAAAGCATAGAGAGTGCACTGAGAACTAACTGAGTGAGTCAAGTTTCATGCAGCTAGTACCAACCGCGTTTGAGTTAGAGTTCCAAATGCATGTATCCCTATAGGGGAAAATGAAGTGAAACCTCAAATTTCAAAGTGTTCCTGCAAACGAACTATTCAACCTAGAAGATCTAAATTTGGGCAGCCAAATGCAACCGGTCTACTTATCTTTGCTGTCGAGTAACAACAAGTTAGGGTGAAAAAATATTTGCTGAGAATCCAGGAAACTCACAGTTCTGTGGAATCACTGCAAAGGCTTTCAAATGAAAGTTTCTTTCCCTTGCCTCTGCTTAGGGTTACTTCAACAGAAAACAAAGCATAGAGATCACACTGAGAACTAGTTGAGTGAGTTTCAGTTTCAAGCAGCTGGCGTAAACCGTGTTTGATGTATAATTCCAGATGCATGTATCCCTATAAGGGAAAAGGAAGTGAAACCTAAACATTCAAAAGTGTTCCTGCAAACGAACTTTTCAACCTAGAAGAACGAAATTTGGGTAGCTAAGTGCAACTGGTAAACTCATCTTTCCTGACAAGTATCATCAAGATCAGGTGAGTAAATATTTGCAGAGATTCCAGTTAACTTGGAGCTCTGTTGAAGCTCTGTAAATGCTTTCTTAGGAAAGCGAATGTTCCTTGCCTCCACTTAGGACCACTTCACCAGGGAACCAATCACAGAGAGCACACCGGGAACTAATTGAGTGAGTCAAGCTTCAAGCAGCTGGCACAAACAGTGTTTGATTTAGAGCTCCAAATGCATGTATTCCTATAGGTTAAAATGATGAGAAACCCCCCAAATTCAATGTCTTCCTGAAAGCAAATGTTTCAACGTAGAAGAACGAAATTTTGGCAGCCAAATGCAACTGGTATGCTCATCTTTCTTACCTAGTATCAACAAGATCAAGTGAAAAAATAGTCGCTGAAATTCCAGTAAACTTGGGAGTTTTGTGGAAGCTCTGCAAACACTTACATAAGAAAGTGTATTTTCCTTGCCTCTGCTCGGGGATACTTCAGCAGGGGACAATGCATAAAGAGCCACTGAGAAGTCATTGAGTGGGCCAAGTTTCAAACAGGTATCACAAACTGTGTTTGATTGAGCATTCCAAATGCATGTATTCCTATAGGGAAAAAAAGAAGTTAAACCTGAAAATTCAAAGTGTTCCTGCAAAGGAACTCTTCAACGTAAGATGACGAAATTTGGGCTGCCAAGTGCAACTCATCTACTCAGTTTTGCTGCCAAGTATCAACAAGATCGGGTGAAAAAATATCTGCTGAGAGTCCAGTAAACTCTGTTCTGTGGATGCTCTACAAACACTTTCAAATGAAAGTTTATTTTTCTCTGCTCTGCTTCGGTGTACATAAACCGGTAACAAAGCATAGAGAGCACAATGAGAATTCATTCAGTGAGTCAATTTTCAAGCAGCTAGCACAAACCGTGTTTGATTTCGATTTCCAAAAGCATGTATCCCTAGAGGGGAAAATGTAGTAAAACCTAACTAATCCAAGTCATCCTGCAAAGGAATGATTCAGCCTAGCAGAACAAAATTTGTGCTGCCAAGAGCAACTGGTATACACATTTTTTCTACCAAGTATCAACGAGTTCGGGTGAATAAACATTTGCTGAGATTCCAGTAAACTCAGAGTTCTCTGCAGCTTTGCAAATGCTTTCAAATGAAAGTGTATGTTCCTTGCCTCCGCTTAGAGCTACTGAAACAGGGAACAGAGCATAGAGAGCACACTGAGAACGAATTGAGTGAGTCAAGTTTGAAGAAGCGAGCAAAAACCGTGTTGGATATACAGTTCCAAATGCATGTATCCCCATAAGGGAAAAGGAAGTGAAACTTAAAATTCAAAGTGCTCCTGCAAACGAACGCTTCAACCCTGAAGAACGAAATTTGGGCAGCCAAGTGAAACCGGTATACTCATCTTTGCTGCCAAGTATCATCAAGATCGGGTGAAAAAATTTTGCTGAGATTCCAGTAAACTCAGAGTTCTGTGGAAGCTCTGCAAACACCTTCAAATGAAAGTATATTTTCCTTGCCTCTGCTTAGGGCTACTTCAACAGGAAACAAAGCATAGAGAGTGCACTGAGAACTAACTGAGTGAGTCAAGTTTCATGCAGCTAGTACCAACCGCGTTTGAGTTAGAGTTCCAAATGCATGTATCCCTATAGGGGAAAATGAAGTGAAACCTCAAATTTCAAAGTGTTCCTGCAAACGAACTATTCAACCTAGAAGATCTAAATTTGGGCAGCCAAATGCAACCGGTCTACTTATCTTTGCTGTCGAGTAACAACAAGTTAGGGTGAAAAAATATTTGCTGAGAATCCAGGAAACTCACAGTTCTGTGGAATCACTGCAAAGGCTTTCAAATGAAAGTTTCTTTCCCTTGCCTCTGCTTAGGGTTACTTCAACAGAAAACAAAGCATAGAGATCACACTGAGAACTAGTTGAGTGAGTTTCAGTTTCAAGCAGCTGGCGTAAACCGTGTTTGATGTATAATTCCAGATGCATGTATCCCTATAAGGGAAAAGGAAGTGAAACCTAAACATTCAAAAGCGTTCCTGCAAACGAACTTTTCAACCTAGAAGAACGAAATTTGGGTAGCTAAGTGCAACTGGTAAACTCATCTTTCCTGACAAGTATCATCAAGATCAGGTGAGTGAATATTTGCAGAGATTCCAGTTAACTTGGAGCTCTGTTGAAGCTCTGTAAATGCTTTCTTAGGAAAGCGAATGTTCCTTGCCTCCACTTAGGACCACTTCACCAGGGAACCAATCACAGAGAGCACACCGGGAACTAATTGAGTGAGTCAAGCTTCAAGCAGCTGGCACAAACAGTGTTTGATTTAGAGCTCCAAATGCATGTATTCCTATAGGTTAAAATGATGAGAAACCCCCCAAATTCAATGTCTTCCTGAAAGCAAATGTTTCAACGTAGAAGAACGAAATTTTGGCAGCCAAATGCAACTGGTATGCTCATCTTTCTTACCTAGTATCAACAAGATCAAGTGAAAAAATAGTCGCTGAAATTCCAGTAAACTTGGGAGTTTTGTGGAAGCTCTGCAAACACTTACATAAGAAAGTGTATTTTCCTTGCCTCTGCTTGGGGATACTTCAGCAGGGGACAATGCATAAAGAGCCACTGAGAAGTCATTGAGTGGGCCAAGTTTCAAACAGGTATCACAAACTGTGTTTGATTGAGCATTCCAAATGCATGTATTCCTATAGGGAAAAAAAGAAGTTAAACCTGAAAATTCAAAGTGTTCCTGCAAAGGAACTCTTCAACGTAAGATGACGAAATTTGGGCTGCCAAGTGCAACTCATCTACTCAGTTTTGCTGCCAAGTATCAACAAGATCGGGTGAAAAAATATCTGCTGAGAGTCCAGTAAACTCTGTTCTGTGGATGCTCTACAAACACTTTCAAATGAAAGTTTATTTTTCTCTGCTCTGCTTCGGTGTACATAAACCGGTAACAAAGCATAGAGAGCACAATGAGAATTCATTCAGTGAGTCAATTTTCAAGCAGCTAGCACAAACCGTGTTTGATTTCGATTTCCAAAAGCATGTATCCCTAGAGGGGAAAATGTAGTAAAACCTAACTAATCCAAGTCATCCTGCAAAGGAATGATTCAGCCTAGCAGAACAAAATTTGTGCTGCCAAGAGCAACTGGTATACACATTTTTTCTACCAAGTATCAACGAGTTTGGGTGAATAAACATTTGCTGAGATTCCAGTAAACTCAGAGTTCTCTGCAGCTTTGCAAATGCTTTCAAATGAAAGTGTATGTTCCTTGCCTCCGCTTAGAGCTACCGCCACAGGGAACAGAGCATAGAGAGCACACCGAGAACGAATTGAGTGAGTCAAGTTTGAAGAAGCGAGCCCAAACCGTGTTGGATATACAGTTCCAAATGCATGTATCCCCATAAGGGAAAAGGAAGTGAAACTTAAAATTCAAAGTGCTCCTGCAAACGAACGCTTCAACCCTGAAGAACGAAATTTGGGCAGCCAAGTGAAACCGGTATACTCATCTTTGCTGCCAAGTATCATCAAGATCGGGTGAAAAAATTTTGCTGAGATTCCAGTAAACTCAGAGTTCTGTGGAAGCTCTGCAAACACCTTCAAATGAAAGTATATTTTCCCTTGCCTCTGCTTAGGGCTACTTCAACAGGAAACAAAGCATAGAGAGTGCACTGAGAACTAACTGAGTGAGTCAAGTTTCATGCAGCTAGTACCAACCGCGTTTGAGTTAGAGTTCCAAATGCATGTATCCCTATAGGGGAAAATGAAGTGAAACCTCAAATTTCAAAGTGTTCCTGCAAACGAACTATTCAACCTAGAAGATCTAAATTTGGGCAGCCAAATGCAACCGGTCTACTTATCTTTGCTGTCGAGTAACAACAAGTTAGGGTGAAAAAATATTTGCTGAGAATCCAGGAAACTCACAGTTCTGTGGAATCACTGCAAAGGCATTCAAATGAAAGTTTCTTTCCCTTGCCTCTGCTTAGGGTTACTTCAACAGAAAACAAAGCATAGAGATCACACTGAGAACTAGTTGAGTGAGTTTCAGTTTCAAGCAGCTGGTGTAAACCGTGTTTGATGTATAATTCCAGATGCATGTATCCCTATAAGGGAAAAGGAAGTGAAACCTAAACATTCAAAAGCGTTCCTGCAAACGAACTTTTCAACCTAGAAGAACGAAATTTGGGTAGCTAAGTGCAACTGGTAAACTCATCTTTCCTGACAAGTATCATCAAGATCAGGTGAGTAAATATTTGCAGAGATTCCAGTTCACTTGGAGCTCTGTTGAAGCTCTGTAAATGCTTTCTTAGGAAAGCGAATGTTCCTTGCCTCCACTTAGGACCACTTCACCAGGGAACCAATCACAGAGAGCACACCGGGAACTAATTGAGTGAGTCAAGCTTCAAGCAGCTGGCACAAACAGTGTTTGATTTAGAGCTCCAAATGCATGTATTCCTATAGGTTAAAATGATGAGAAACCCCCCAAATTCAATGTCTTCCTGAAAGCAAATGTTTCAACGTAGAAGAACGAAATTTTGGCAGCCAAATGCAACTGGTATGCTCATCTTTCTTACCTAGTATCAACAAGATCAAGTGAAAAAATAGTCGCTGAAATTCCAGTAAACTTGGGAGTTTTGTGGAAGCTCTGCAAACACTTACATAAGAAAGTGTATTTTCCTTGCCTCTGCTTGGGGATACTTCAGCAGGGGACAATGCATAAAGAGCCACTGAGAAGTCATTGAGTGGGCCAAGTTTCAAACAGGTATCACAAACTGTGTTTGATTGAGCATTCCAAATGCATGTATTCCTATAGGGAAAAAAAGAAGTTAAACCTGAAAATTCAAAGTGTTCCTGCAAAGGAACTCTTCAACGTAAGATGACGAAATTTGGGCTGCCAAGTGCAACTCATCTACTCAGTTTTGCTGCCAAGTATCAACAAGATCGGGTGAAAAAATATCTGCTGAGAGTCCAGTAAACTCTGTTCTGTGGATGCTCTACAAACACTTTCAAATGAAAGTTTATTTTTCTCTGCTCTGCTTCGGTGTACATAAACCGGTAACAAAGCATAGAGAGCACAATGAGAATTCATTCAGTGAGTCAATTTTCAAGCAGCTAGCACAAACCGTGTTTGATTTCGATTTCCAAAAGCATGTATCCCTAGAGGGGAAAATGTAGTAAAACCTAACTCATCCAAGTCATCCTGCAAAGGAATGATTCAGCCTAGCAGAACAAAATTTGTGCTGCCAAGAGCAACTGGTATACACATTTTTTCTACCAAGTATCAACGAGTTTGGGTGAATAAACATTTGCTGAGATTCCAGTAAACTCAGAGTTCTCTGCAGCTTTGCAAATGCTTTCAAATGAAAGTGTATGTTCCTTGCCTCCGCTTAGAGCTACTACCACAGGGAACAGAGCATAGAGAGCACACCGAGAACGAATTGAGTGAGTCAAGTTTGAAGAAGCTAGCACAAACCGTGTTGGATATACAGTTCCAAATGCATGTATCCCCATAAGGGAAAAGGAAGTGAAACTTAAAATTCAAAGTGCTCCTGCAAACGAACGCTTCAACCCTGAAGAACGAAATTTGGGCAGCCAAGTGAAACCGGTATACTCATCTTTGCTGCCAAGTATCATCAAGATCGGGTGAAAAAATTTTGCTGAGATTCCAGTAAACTCAGAGTTCTGTGGAAGCTCTGCAAACACCTTCAAATGAAAGTATATTTTCCTTGCCTCTGCTTAGGGCTACTTCAACAGGAAACAAAGCATAGAGAGTGCACTGAGAACTAACTGAGTGAGTCAAGTTTCATGCAGCTAGTACCAACCGCGTTTGAGTTAGAGTTCCAAATGCATGTATCCCTATAGGGGAAAATGAAGTGAAACCTCAAATTTCAAAGTGTTCCTGCAAACGAACTATTCAACCTAGAAGATCTAAATTTGGGCAGCCAAATGCAACCGGTCTACTTATCTTTGCTGTCGAGTAACAACAAGTTAGGGTGAAAAAAATATTTGCTGAGAATCCAGGAAACTCACAGTTCTGTGGAATCACTGCAAAGGCTTTCAAATGAAAGTTTCTTTCCCTTGCCTCTGCTTAGGGTTACTTCAACAGAAAACAAAGCATAGAGATCACACTGAGAACTAGTTGAGTGAGTTTCAGTTTCAAGCAGCTGGCGTAAACCGTGTTTGATGTATAATTCCAGATGCATGTATCCCTATAAGGGAAAAGGAAGTGAAACCTAAACATTCAAAAGCGTTCCTGCAAACGAACTTTTCAACCTAGAAGAACGAAATTTGGGTAGCTAAGTGCAACTGGTAAACTCATCTTTCCTGACAAGTATCATCAAGATCAGGTGAGTAAATATTTGCAGAGATTCCAGTTCACTTGGAGCTCTGTTGAAGCTCTGTAAATGCTTTCTTAGGAAAGCGAATGTTCCTTGCCTCCACTTAGGACCACTTCACCAGGGAACCAATCACAGAGAGCACACCGGGAACTAATTGAGTGAGTCAAGCTTCAAGCAGCTGGCACAAACAGTGTTTGATTTAGAGCTCCAAATGCATGTATTCCTATAGGTTAAAATGATGAGAAACCCCCCAAATTCAATGTCTTCCTGAAAGCAAATGTTTCAACGTAGAAGAACGAAATTTTGGCAGCCAAATGCAACTGGTATGCTCATCTT